>NW_007259569.1:41932-69618 GCF_000164805.1 Carlito syrichta | reverse complement strand
CACTCACCTCAGCCTCCCAAGGCGCAGGATTACAGGCTGAGCCACCGAGCCCGGCTAGGAGCAAATATTTTAAAATCATCTCAGTGCCTAGCACATTGCCTTGTATGCAATAAAGCACTCAGTAAATATTCGATGAATGAACTATGATGGAAGACTACTAATATTCTACCTTGCAGTCTACTTCTTTCTCCAAGTATTCCTATACGTGGGCTTACATTAAATTTCTGAATTTGTAAAAGTAAGACAAAAGGTCAGAAGTTCTCTATGGACACTGCTAAAAATAGCAGTAAGAGAAAGATAGATCCTACTTTGAGTATTTTCTGCTTAGACAGATCCCTTCCCCCTCTCAGTTTTACCATATGTTAAGTGAAGCTGGTAGACTAGATGATCACAGAAGTCTTCTATTTTTACAGTTGGTAGTTACAAGCACTATGATCACTTTTGATTCTAGAATTGTATGATTTTTATCTTCTCCTAATCCATGGGTGAATTAAGTTTAGTGAAAATGTGGTGGAAGAATAAAGGTTCACTTTGGTTCAATTAGCAAGTATCATTATCAAAAGAATAAAACATAGTGTAAAAGACCACATTAGCAACATGCAGATGATGACACTGGGGCTTACATGAGGCAGACAGGATGAAAAATAGGACTTTAAAATCCCTTCAGGTCTCTTTATCTGAAGTCCCATACTATACTATATTTTCTTTTCTTTCCAAGGGTTAGATATATCAGAGTTTTATCCCCCAGATATTTTGGAAAATCAAAACTTCTTCACTAGTTTGGTCATACTTGGTCCCAGCATTAGAAATGAAACAGACTTTCTCTTGCAGTGCCTCTGGATGACTCAAGCAGCATGCCTTCAGTCACATTCCCCTTGGGACTTGTCTTCCAGGCAAGGCGACATAGTGCAATTACAAATGGCAAAAAAAGCCCTTAGGATGCATCTCTGTGATATAAAAGCGCTTTAAGTCTTACACATTAAGAATAAATTAATCCTTATAAAAAGATTTTTTAAAATTGTGTTCAGAAACATGAAAATTAATGTGCCTGCCATCTTGATAAACACATTTCCTTTTCTTTCTCTCTCTCTCTTCATTTTTTATTTTAATTTTTTTGAGACAGAGGGGTGGGGGGGGCGTCTCACTGTGTTGCTCAGGCTGGTCTCGAACCCCTGGACTCAAGCAATCCTCCCGCCTCAGCCTCCCAAAGTGCTGGGATTACAGGCGAGAGCCACCGGCGCCCGGCCAGATTGTTTTAATGGAAACTGTAAACCAGAGCCACACTTACTTTCTTGCTCTGAGGAAGAAAAAAGAAAAAAATCGTGGTTGATTTCCCGCTAGCGGGAAAGATTTGACCCTATACGTCACCAGCACCCCTCCACCCACATTTCTCCACCCCCAGTCAAACGTCTCGGCGCGCTCCAGCCAGCTTTCCCTCACCGCCTAGCTACAGGGGGCGGAACTATTTCTTAGCAGCCTTCATTTCCTCCAATCAGTACGTGAGAAAATCGAAGGGAGGCAGTGCTGCAGTGAGGACCCCGCCTTCTCATTCCCGCTCAGCTAATTGGGGCGGGCGGGGTGTGGACTTCCCTGCTGACCCCGCCTCCCCGGCGCTGGGTAATTTAGAGCCGCGCGCCCGGCGGGAACGTAAGATGGCGGAGTAGCAACGCCAAGCGACAAGTATTGAGTCTCTAGGCCGACTTCGGTTCCGGTCTCCGCAGCAGCAGTGATCGCTTAGCGAAGTTTACTTAGGGTAGTTGGCCAAGATGCCGAATATCAAAATCTTCAGCGGCAGCTCCCACCAGGACTTATCCCAGAAAATTGCTGACCGCCTGGGCCTGGAGCTAGGCAAGGTGGTGACTAAGAAATTCAGCAATCAGGAGACCTGGTAAGGGCCAGGTTGGGACCCTGACCGGACCCCACCTGCTCCTGTGGCGGGAGGTAGGGGGGAATGAGGTCGTTGCTTGAGTTACGAGGGACTAGAGGAGAGGGGAAAGGGGCAGCTCCGTGGCGAGCTTGTCTCATGGGCTTTTTCCGTTATTTTACCTCGCGGGAGGGTCACGTTCATTCTTACCGTGCGGTGGGGTGGAGTCAAGATGGAGCATGAGGCGAATATTCTGGGTTTGAAGGCAAAGACTGGAGGACCCAATGGATAGTGGTTGCCTACAGCGACGGGAGGGACAGAAACCTAGCCTTGGTCGTGAGGACACGTGGCTTTGCTTCTCTGTTGAGCCACCCAGGCTGGACTGGGTTCGCTTCAGTTCTTGTACTATCTTGCATGGGAGAACCTACCGCGTAGTGAGCACCTCGATCTTTCTCCTAGAATCTAAAAAGCAGCATTTTAATTGGAAATGATATCGGTCCGGTTTGGTGTTGAGGGAAACTGACATGTGCTGCGAGCGCCGAAATTATTACTGAGGACTTCCCTTAGATCGGCAAGTGTTGGCTTTTCGTATTTTTAGAATCACCTACTGAGTAATTGGAGCCATAAATCTAGTTGCTCGGATAAAGTGATGCATTAACTCTGCATCCTTGATAGATCGTATCTCAGCTTTAGCCTTCCAGAAAGTCTAGGCAACCTTAATTCTGGAATTTTTGACCTTCCTCGGTGCTGCTAGTGGTACAGGTAAAGCGAAAGTATATTTTTCAGTACTGAGTCGATCCTGGACTTGTTTACTTCTCTAAGGGTGGTGTAGGGAATTTAGAAAACGATTTTATACCTGAATGTTAAGATAATTTGAGACAGATAATGGAGTGGAAGGCTGGGATTGAACAGTGCATTGAAACTTAAATTTCTTTCATTGCCTTGCCTGTAAAACTTGCTTCCTCCCCCCTACTTCCACCCTCCACTGACACCATGTGACCATCTTTTAGCTAACTTGACTCCATCTGATTCTTTGAATGCTCCTTCCACTTAAATGTGGGATCTCCTGGTTCTGATAGATGTACTTTGTGATTTGTTGTTACCCTATCGATCAAACAGAATCAGCATTTTCCATAGTCTTGCAGATAGAATCATCTCTCTTATTTTTGAGACAGGGTCTCACGTGGCCTAGACTGGAGTGCAGTGAAGCCATCATAGATCACTGCAGCCTCTACCTCCCTGCCTCGGCCCCCTGTGTAGCTGGGACTACTGGTGCATACCACCATGTCCGGCTGATTTTTTATATTTTTTTGTAGAGTCAGGGGTCTCTCTTACATTGTTCAGACTGGTCTTGAACTCCTGGCTACAAGCCATCCTCCTGCCTCATCCTCCAAAGTGCTGGGATTACAGGGTGAGCCACTGACCACAGCCATCTCTTAAGGGGAAAGTTTTCACCTAATAATCAGTTAAATTAAAGTTTCCTTGAACATTTTTTCCCTAAATGCTTTTGTTTACATTTTTGCTTTCTTTAAACTGATCTTTTTTAGACCCAGCTGATAAAAGTAATGTCATCTGCAATGGACTACTTCTTTCTGGATTATTGTAATACCGATTGTGATGCAAATGATAGTGTAAACACTGCCATCTGTAACCAGGCAGTACCTTAGTCAAAAGAGGCTTACAATCTTCTGTCTTTAGGTTTTTTCCCAGACCATTATGACTCTTGGACCTCAATAAAGAATACAAAACAGGACCAGACTGTAAATGGCAATATAGCTAGGGGACAAGAATGTTTTTCATTTAGAGGTTTTCTTTGTCCCCTGTGGTTATTTAATCCTTTTCCTATGCTTCTAGGAAAAATATGAACACTTTATTTTCTCCTTGTGTTAATCCTTATGCCCTCTGCATAATGCAACACCCCAGAACCTGAAGTGTATTGAGGTAGGGGAGAACAACTGAGTTTTCTGCTGATTGATTCAATCATGGGTGATTGCTGACTGTTAGGTTTCCTTGTTTCTGGCTTAATCATTAGCTTTTTGGTTCTTTAGATATTCTGAAATATTCATTGAACATAACCAAATATCTTGTCCCTGGAACTTCCCTCTCGCCAAACTTTGTCTTTTCTACACTGCAGAGATCATAACTGCTGTCTAACTGTGTCCCAGGGTGACTCCTTGGGATCTAAAGGTCCTGGACAGAGCAACTCTGTAGGTGCTGGGGGTCATCAGTTGGGGAATTATAGGTCCTCTCCTCAAATAAAAGTCTTGCTATTTGCTATGATTTGGCAGAATCTCAGGGGTTGATGCTCTTTTGAGCAGAGTAGCTTTGCTTTTGAAGTCAGGGTCATTCTTGGCTGTCTAGTTATTTAGGAAACATAAATATACACACAGAGATATGGGTTAAAAAGTTAAGATGCTAGAATCATAACCTAGATTTAAGTCTTTAGCCTTTCTTTGCCTCAGTAATCTCATCTGTAACGTGTTTATTTTCCTTTTTTTTTAAAGAGATGAAGTCTTGCTGTGTTGCCCAAGCTGGTCTCAAACACCCAAGCCTCGGTCTCTCAAAGTGCTGGGGTTACCGGCATGAGCCACGATGCCCAGCCCTCATCTGTAAAGTAATGTCTACTCACACATAATTGTGAGAATTAAATGAGATAGGAGTAAAGTTCTTACAACATTGTCCAAAACATAGTAAGTGTAATGATAAATGTTGACAAGAAGGGGTGGTGATGGTATTGCGGAAAATGTAGAAGATAGATGGAAAAAAAATCCCTCATAATTCCACCACCCAATATAAACTGTTTGCATTTTGGTTTATGACCGCCCAGATGTTTGTGATAGATCAATCTGTTTGTGTGTTACATGCTTTTTCAAAATGCAGGCTGGGTATAGTGGCTCATATCTGTAATCCTAGCACTTGGGAGGCCTAGGCAGGAGGATTGTTTGAGACCAGCCTAGGCAACATAGTGAGACCTTGTCTTTACAAAAAAAATGTAAAAATTAGCCAGATATGGTGGCTTGTGCATATAGTCCCAACTACTCAGGCTGAGGCAGAAGGATCACCTGAGCCCTGGGGATTGAGGCTGCAGTCGAGCTGTAATTTGTGACATTGCATTCCAGCCTGGGTGACAGAGTAAGCAGAGTGAGACCTTGACTCCTCAAAAAGCAAACAACAACAACAAATACACGCACACACACACACATATGTGTATATATACATATATATTATATATATAAAACACATTGTTTACAGCTTTCTTCACTTGACAGTGTATTTTGAATAGTATCTCCCTTTTATTTTTAGTTAAATTTTTATTTTTTGTTTTGTTTGTTTTTTGAATTGGAGTCTTACTCCATCACCTAGGCTGGAGTGTAGTGGCACACTCACGGCCACCACAGCCTCGATCTGCTGGGCTCAGGCGATCCTTTCGTCTCAGCCGTCCAAGTAGCTGGAACTACAGGCATGCGCCACCACGCCTGGCTCATTTTTTTGTTTATTGTAGAGACAAGGTCTCGCCAAGTTGCCCAGGCTGGTCTCGAGCCCGTGAGCTCAGGCAATCCTCTTACCTCGGCCTCCCAAAGTGCTGCATTTATAGGCATGAGCCACCGTGCCCGGCCTATTTTTTTTTACTTCAATAACTTTAGTGGGTTCAAATAGTTTTGATTACATGGTTGCATTGTGTAGTGGCAAAGAAGTCTGGACTTTAAGTGTACCCATCACTCCCACCTATGTACTTTATACCTGATAGGTGCTTTTTTTTCCATCCAATTTTTTATCAAATGCTGTTATGAAAATCCTTGAACACAAGTCTTTGACCATTTCTGATTATTTCCTTGGAATAAATTTCTAGGAGGGAAATTACTAGGTTGAAGAGTATAATACCATTTTTCAGGCTTTTGATACTTATTGCTAAAGTGCTTCCCAGAAAAATGAACCAATTTTCAGTCTCATCAGCAGCAATAACAATATTAATAATATTTAATGTATAATGAATGCTTAAGATGTGCTAGTTTCGATGCTAAGCGCTAAGTATACATTGTATTTACTCCTCTAAACTGCTGTGAACTTACTGTTATTATCCTTGTTTTACAGAGGAAGGACCTAAGATTCAGAGGTTAAGTAACTTGCCCAACTCTGGATATTATTGGTATTCTTTTAAATTTTTGTTGATATGATATCTCACTTGGCTTTTAAGATTTTGGGATATACTAAATTTTTAGCTGTTCTCTTCAATATTGGCAAATAACTCTGGTTTATCTGGTTATTCTGTATTGGCTGAGAGTAGGAAGACTCACTAAGATTGCCTAGGATTTTTCTAGGAACCATATCCTTTGGTTAATCCCATGTACTTTACACATGCCAACATATCCATAGTCTACATTCTTCAGATTTTCTTAGTAATACCATCCACTTTTTAGATTCACTTGAATTCCCCTCTGTGTTTTTTAACATTCAGTGCCAGTTGGATACACTTATGTCTAATGCCAAAGGAAAAGAGAAGCTAGTTTTCTTACTCATTGGATAGACATAGCCAATCCTCTGGCCTCTCCAAAACTGCTGGGAGAATGATTGGCTCAAAGCCATTTGGAGAACACTCCATTAACTAGAGAGAGAACAAGGAGTGTTACCCTCTAAATTGCTGAACTAGGCCTTTCCACCTGACAGATTATATTAGGAGCAAACTGTTTACTGCCATAACTTATCTCTTAGAGAAAACCATAACAATAATGTTATGATTGTTAGAGGATGTATTGAATTGTTTATTGAACAAGCTGTATAAGTGTAGTTTATAGCTTTTTAAGGCTTTGTCAAAGTCTGTATGTTGCAGTATGACGAGAGGAAAAGATCGGTCCTGATAAATAAAATTAGAATTATATGTAGTAAAACAAGGCGGCGTCCTAGTTTACTACCACCATCTTGTTCTTAACAGTTAAATAGCTTTTTCAGGTTATTAGATACCGTCCCTGTCATCACAAACATCCTTCTATGCTGTGGGTAAGTTTTAGTTTTAAGTTTGGCTTTAGGAAATGGCTGAATGACTGGTTGGTTATTAAGTAATACAATAACAAAAATGGTACTAGAGGTTGTGTTGGGTGGCGAGTTGATAAGTAACTTTTAAAAAATTTTTCTTTAAGGCTTACGTGATACTAGAAAATATATTTTTAGGCCAGGCTCGGTGGTTTAGCCTGTAATCCCAGCACTTTGGGAGGTCGAGGCGAGTGGATTGCCTGAGCCTGAGAGTTCAAGACCAGCCCAGGCAACTTGGCGAGACCTTGTCTCTACATTAAATAATTTTTTTTTTTTACATTAGCCGGGTGTGGTAGCATGTGCCTATAGTTCTGGCTACTTGGAAGGCTGAGGCAGAAGGATTGCCAGAGCCCAGCAGGTTGACGCTGGGGTGGCTGTGAGTGTGCCACTGCACTCCAGCCTGGGCGACGCAGAGTGAGACACCAACTCAAAAAAAAAAAAAAAAAGAAAGAAAAAATATTTTTAAAGGAATCACCTGTACTAAAGCTATAT
This sequence comes from Carlito syrichta, assembly GCF_000164805.1. Classification (NCBI taxonomy): domain Eukaryota; kingdom Metazoa; phylum Chordata; class Mammalia; order Primates; family Tarsiidae; genus Carlito; species Carlito syrichta. The sequence continues at coordinate 62,234 of NW_007259569.1, read as the reverse complement.
ATTTGGCAGATATTCTCTGATTTTTAAATTAGCAGTGATAATTATATAACTAATATCTCACCTGCTTTCAAGAAATGATTTGAAGTGTGATTCATGATAGTCGCAAGCACAGTTATGTCAGAAACCTTATAGAATGATGGGCTATAGTAATTGTGCCAAGAGTTTGGTGTAAATCGATCACTAAAGTTTAGTGTTACTTTAACTGTATCTGTTGGTTTTCTGGTAGCCAGAGGGATAAAGGCATATGCAATAGATTATGTATTTTTTTTTAATTTTCATAAAGCTCTTTAGGGACTTCCAGGCACAAAATCCTAAGAACTTTACAGGTGGGATCCTTAAATAGTGGCATTGAGTAATATAATGAACAATATAGCAGTTTTGTGGGTGTTTATAATTTTATAGACTGGTAGTCGAAGCATTTGTAAAGGAGATAAGCCACGATGGTCTAAGTATGCTGTTTTCTGGTCCTACTTGATAATGATAAGCTTTAAAACCATAGAGGAATAGATAGTTAGCCTGTCCTTTACACTATCTTAGATCAGTTGTCAAACTACATTTATTCTCTGATTCCTAATCAAATAATCTGACTCTGGTGAGTGACTATCTGGAGCACAAATGGTACTCTTGACTGAAACAAGAGCTATAGGCTTCTGATGCCAGATGTAGACAGCAAAATTGACATTATTGGAAATCAGTGTGCCTGACTTTCCTTCTTCCCCAGGGAAATGGAGATCTTGGTCAAGGAGGTGAGTATGGGAGATGAATATGGGCAGGATTACAGTTTTGAGTTTTGCAGGGCTTACACTTCAGAAAACATGGAAGCTGTCCTTTTAGAAAACCCTCCCTCTAATCTCAGCACTTTGGGAGGCAGAGGTGAGAGGATTGCCTGAATCCAGGGTTCATGAACAGCGTAGGCAACTTGGCAAGACCTCATCTCTATAATAAATAAGAAATTAGCCAGGTGTAGTGGCGCGTGCTTGTAGTCACAGCTACTTGGAAGGCTAAGGCAGAAGGATCACCTGAGCACAGCAGGTTGAGGCTGCGGTGTCCGAGAGTGTACCACTGCACTCCAGCCTGGGCGACAGAGTGAGACTCTAACTCAAAAGAAAAAGAGAAAGCCCTCCCTGGCTCTCTCCTACCTATTTAAAATTTGAAGAATGTCTTCAGACAGCAATTTTGACGTTGGCACAGATATTACCAATAAATTCACTTGTTTCTTAAGGCTGATCATGCCGATTAATACGATGTCCTCAGCATAGAGGATATTTCTTCTTCTTTTTATAACTGAAGGTCAGGCAAAATTCACATAAAAAAGCTGAATCAACTTAAGTATTCATAAGTTAGAAAAGGGGCAGACCACTATGTCAGTTTAACTACGTGGTGGTTCACAAAATTGCTATATTTTTTATTATCTTACTCAGTATCACTCTGAGGATCCTGTCATAAAATTCTTTGTCATTATCTCATTCTGGTAGGCCAATCAGGTTATAGTTCTACTCCAAATTAAATATCATGTATCTCCAAAAGGGTCTAAGCAGATTTGACAAAAGCTTTTAAAGAAACATGTTGTTCCCACATGCCTTTAGTGTAGAACCAAAAATGAATTATTTTGCAAAGGATATAAAAGTCAGTCTTCTAAATTTTCCCAATAACAGGCCTGCAGCCATTTTGAATTTTGTCTAACATCATTGGATAAAAAGGGGCAGCCTCATCCTGAAAGGTGTTCGTTCATCCATTCATTTTTTATGTCATTGGCACTGGCTGGCTGGGGATACCAGTAAGCATGACAGACTTGGTCTTTTCCTTCACGAAGCTTACATTCTAGTGCAGGAGATAGACAATAAACAAGTGCATACTAATAAGGTAATTAATTGTGCTAACTTTTCTGAAGAGGATAACTAGAGTGATGAGAAAGTAACTGGAGAGGGTCACTTTGTTTTACTTTTTATTATGGAAAACTTCAAACATAACAGAAATAGAGAATATGGTATAATGATCCTCCCATACCCATCACTCATTTCAGCAGTTAGCAATTTATGGCTAACCTTGTTTTGTCTGTTATTCTCCCTACATGCACACCCCCACAATTGAATTATTTTGAAACAAACATAGATATTTACATTATCCATGCATATTTCAGTAATCACAACACCAATATCATACCTTAAAAACTTAACAATAATCCCTTAATATCAAATAACTAGCCAGTGTTCAGATTTCCCTAGCTCATCAGTGTGTTTGTCTGTTAGAATCAGTATGCGAATAAAGTCCCTACAGTGCAATTAGTTGATATGACATTAAGTAACTTTTAGTCTTGCTGGTTCTCTGGGAGGTCACTTTTGATAAAATGGTCAGGGAAGGAAAATATGTTGATTAAAGGCCTGAGATACAAGTGAGGTAATTGTAGGAAGAGTATTCCAAGTAGTGCAAAGTGCAAAGGCTTGTAAAGTAGAAAAGCATATGTTCAAGGAACTTAAAGGAAGGGAGTGTGGTGGGTGCATATGCTAGAGAGAAAAATACTTTTGTTGTTGGTTTTTTGTTTGTTTGTTTGTTTTGTTTTTGAGTTGGAGTCTCACTATGTTGCCCAGGCTGGAGTGTACAGTCACAGCTCACCATAGCCTCAGCCTCCCGAGTAGCTGGGACTTACAGGTGCACACCACCACACCTGGCTAATATTTTAATTTCTAATTTTGTAGAGGTGAGGTCTCCCTGTGTTGCCCAGGTTGGTCTCAAACTCCTGGGCTCAAGTGATCCTCCTACCTTGGCCTCCCAAAGTGCTGGGATTACAGATGTGAGCCACTACACCAGGCTCCCATGCTGTCTTCTGTAGAACGTGTCACTACAGAACAATAGCAATTCATTCCTTGTAATATTTCTACTTTTATTATGTATGGAATATGTAACAGTCATAGATGATGCATCAAATTTATATGCATATCACATGTACCTGTGTGAAATGAGGTACAGGCCGTCTACTGAAATTATGGTCCAGTTATTTGTAAGTACTTTAGACTAACACACCAATCTTTTTCATATTATGTCACATGTAGAAAATGGTAATGTTTGTATAGTACACTGGAGTAAACTGAGACAGTGAACTACTGCTGGTAAAGGGGCTCCTTCAGGGGATATTCTGAAGTCTGAGGGGATCATTATCTACATGTAGCTGGAACCAATTCACAGCATACCAGTAGGGAAGCTGTGCTTCTTAGATCTTACTCTCTATAGACATATAGTGTAGTCATCCCTCAGTATCTGTGGGGGATTGGTTCCAGGACCCCAATGGATACCAGAATTCACAGATGCTCAAGTCCCTGATATAAAATGACATATTTGCATATAGCCTCTGCACATCCTCCCATGTACCTCAAATAGGTTACTTATAATACCTAATACAATGTAAATTCTGTATAAATTATTGTTATATTATATATTGTTTAGAAAATAATCTACGTATTCAGTGCAGATGCAATTTGTTTTCAAATATTTTGATCTGCAGTTGGTTGAATCCATAGCTGTGGAACCCACGGATATGAAGGGCCAACTGTACAGTGCTCTAAAATCTATTTTATTTTGTTCTTCTTTCCCTATTGTAGTGTGGAAATTGGAGAAAGTGTACGTGGCGAGGATGTCTACATTGTTCAGAGTGGTTGTGGCGAAATCAATGATAATTTAATGGAGCTTTTGATCATGATTAACGCCTGCAAGATTGCTTCAGCCAGCCGGGTTACTGCAGTCATCCCATGCTTTCCTTACGCCCGGCAGGATAAGAAGGATAAGGTAGGAGCAGAATTTTATCTTTTAAGCAGGGGAAGCAGGAGTACATACCCAAAAGTCACAAAAATTCCGTAAGCCATCAAAGATATATCTAGAGGGTATTTTTAAAATAACTTTTCTAGGCACTACCCTATCTTCAAAACAATAGGCATTTGGTTTGTATAAAGCAATGCATTTGTGGTCTGTATTTTATTCCATTTATGCCTTTGTAACTTTCAATTAGCTCACTGGTATTTTTTTTTTTTTTTCTGAGTTGGAGTCTCACTCTGTCACCCAGACTGGAGTGCAGTGGCCGCTCCCGGCCACCGCAGCCTCGACTTGTTGGGCTCCGGCGATCCTTCCACCTCAGCCTTCCAAGTAGCCGGAATTACAGGCATGCGCTACCACGCCTGGCTGATTTTTTGATTTATTGTAGAGATGAGGTCTCGCTGCCCAGGCGGGTCTCGAACCCGCGGGCTCTGGCAATCCACTCACCTCAGCCTCCCAAAGGCGCGGGATTACAGGCTGAGCCACCGAGCCCGGCGCTCACTGGTATTTTTAATTGTAGCAATAAGACTAAGCACTATCTCCTCTGGAGTAGTATATCTTTTAAAGCATGATAGATCTCTCAATGAGTCATAAGATCAGGGTCCTAGTTGTGGCCTGTTAACATATATATATCACCTATCTGGTATATTAGAGGATAATGCATGCACATAAAACTTTGCAAGTCTGTTGTGATTAATGCTCAGTTTTACACACAATGCTTAGGAGAAGGTCAGATATTTTTATTCCAACAGAGTATATAGTACAGCAAGTATGTTTACCTTTTATTTTATGGGAGTTACAGTTGTTGGAAGGTTGATCTCCAAATGAGTAAGGTAGTGATATAATTTACAAAAGAAACTATCATTTCTATTCTGTGATGTATCTGTAAACCTTGACACATTCGCAGTTATACAGGTTTGGGTATGTATGTTTAAAAGAGATTTTAATAAAATTATTTTTAAAAATATTGTTGAGATCTGCTTAGTTTGAATAAGTGAGCATTGGAAACACTTGAATGGGATGCAACTATGTATATTAAGTTAATGAAAGATAGGAAGGGTTTTTTTTAATTGAAATATGTATCCTGAGTTGGAAAAGTGATGTTCCACTTAATATTTGTTGTAGATTATGATCTACTCAAAGTTAATAGTCATGTCTCTGAATTTCCTGGTAGTACGGTACCTTAAATGTAGCAGGTACACATAAATGGTTTCTTGAACAAATAAATTGTTTTTCAAATTGGCTTTTTGGTTTTTCTTTTTCTTTTTTTTTCTTTTCTCCCCTGCATTTAGAGCCGGGCTCCAATCTCAGCCAAGCTTGTTGCAAATATGCTATCTGTAGCAGGTGCAGACCATATTATCACCATGGACCTACATGCTTCTCAAATCCAGGTATCAGTGGAAGCTGAATATTGGAGGTTAGAAAGGTGAATGGAAAGAACTTGATGATGCTGAGGATTGCAGAGAAGCCAAAAAATATACCCAAGTCTAGGTTAAGTAAACTAGACATCAACATTTTCAGTGCATTCACCTTAGGCATAGTTCATGATCTTAGTCATCTGAAGTGGTTAGATAGGGAGGCAGTCTGCTATTTTGGGGAGCGCATAGGCTTTGTGATCAGATCCAGCCTGAATACTGGCTCTGACATTTACTAGCTTTGTAAGCTTGGATAGGTTACTCCTCTGAATATATACTTTCTCATTATTATGAGTATAAAATAAGGTATTAAGTTCATAATATGTGCCTGACCCATGACAGGTACTGATAAATGGGAGCTGTTATTGTCATCATTATTATTCTCCTTGAATATTCACAGTCTTAAATTTAGAGCCACAGTGTAAACCCAAGGTTATGGAAGTAGGCTACCACCTTTATTTTATACCTTTCAAATCATTATCATTTGAGGCTTATGAGAATTCAGTGAAGTACACAAGATAGGGGATTGTACTCACTTTATAGAAAGGAACAATTTCACCGAAAAATACAACCTATTTGTGTCAACCAAAATTAGAACATATATCTCCTGATCTCTAGTTATTCTTTCTGACCACTTATTATAAATAGTGTCCATTAAGTTTATCTACCATAGCATCTCTAATTGGTTTATCAGTTAGCTTTTGCTCCTTAGCGAACCAGTCCAACATTTAGTGGCATAAAGCAGTATTTACTAACTTGCAAGTCTGCATGAGATGTCTGGGTATTTCTTATGGTCTTCACTCGGCCATTCTTTACAAGGGCTCATTTATGTTCCTATGGTCAGCTGTGGGTTGGCCAAGAGCTTGCTTTGCTGATCTTGGCTGGGTTCTCACACAGCCCAGATGTGAGGCGGCCATTTTTATAATTTACCACACTGGGCATGCCTTCCCATTAGTTTGAATGTTGCCGTGTGGTATTCTCTGAGCAAGTTATTACTTTCACTTGTAAATGGAAGAGAAGGAAAATGAAGCAAAACTGACCCAGCTTCTTTCTACAGGGCTTTTTTGATATCCCAGTGGACAATTTGTATGCAGAGCCAGCTGTCCTGAAGTGGATAAGGGAGAATATCTCTGAGTGGAGGAACTGCACTATTGTCTCACCTGATGCTGGTGGAGCTAAAAGGTATGACTTAAATGAGTATTGTTCCCAATGTACTGAGAAACTCTTTCAGAGTTGTGTCAGAAAGTGATGCTTTTCTATCTAAGTGGCAGCTTTTAAGTGCTTCTGAATGAATGTACCAGTGGCCAGAATGTGAGTTAGCATAGTTTTACTCCTCTTTTACTGGCCTGAGTCACTACTTGGAAGAGAAGACATAAAAGGGACCCTAAATATTCATGGTATTATGGACTTAACTGTAATATATGAGTAACTTGGCACTACAGAGCTAGCAATACTGCTGTAAACCTATCAGGAACAGTAGGAAATTTGGTTTTCTAATGAATGTCAGCTGCTATTGAACCACATATTGGTGGACACGTTTGCTTTTACACACGTCTTATAATGCTGTTGGTTTCACCATTTTGATCCTTGGGATTAAAATGTATTAATCAGGAAGGAAAATAAAGTGTGGTCTTTATATTTAAAGCCAAGACCTTAACATTTTCAGCAAACTGATTACCAGGGATTGCGAGTTACAGCACTTTACAACTCACATGGTGCAGACTAAGAGCCCTTGATTTCCTTAGTGGATTACTTGTTAGTAATACATTCAGAAGTATGACACATGTTCATCTTGTTGTGGAAATAGAATGAAGAGCTACAAAACACAGATGATTAGGAAAAGCTAATTCAGAACTTTCTAAAAGCCATTCAAATCTTCAATGACTTTTCTCAACAACCTCTTTATTTCAGTAACTTCAACAAAACTGATAAGGTGAGAACTTGAGTTCTGTTATCTAGCCAGATGACTTGTTGATTCCCATGTAATCACTGGTTACCCTTCGTAATACTAGAGAAAGAGCCGGAAAAGCATCCCCATACTGGTAGTCATCATACTTGTCTTAACTTGTTGACTATTATTTTCAATCTTAAAAATAGTTGACCAGGCTTGGTGGCTCAGCCTGCAATCCCAGCACTTTGGGAGGTGAGTGGATTGCCTGAGCCCACGGATTCGAGACTAGCCCGGGCAACCTGGTGTGACCTCGTCTCTACAATAAATAAAAAAATTAGCCGGATGTGGTAGCGTGCGCCTATAGTTCTGGCTATTTGGAAGGCTGAGGCGGAGGGATCACCAGAGCGCAGCAGGTCAAGGCTGTGGTATCCGTGAGCATGCCACTACACTCCAGCCTGGGCAACAGAGTGAGACTCCAACTCAAAAAACAAAACAACCTAAAGCACAGGCCACTTCACACACGATGGGGATGGTATAGTGGAACGCAAGTGGACATGTCACTGGGGCAGCTCACTGTCATTTACACTGCATGGATTTCTGTTTGAATTATGTGGCACTTTGTCAAAAGACAAATTTGTCTCCTACCTTCTAATCTAGTTTTTATTATCTTATAATGAGAAAAATAAGGATTCTGTTTTGATCTGGTGATACTTTGGGCTGAATAGTGAGATGCCCAGCTTGTCCAGTTAATTGATATCCCTCTCTTTCTAGCTTTTCTAAAAGGAACTCCCAAACTTGGTGTTCAGGTACAGTTGTCATTGACGGTTGGGTGTTTTGCCACTATCACTGAGGAGTGCAGTGAGGGCACAGGCATTGTAACAGGCTGGATGCTGCTCTTCTGCCAGCTTCAGATTCACTTCTCATCACATCCACAGTCATCAGTCTTCCATAATGGAAATTGGGATGGTCTGTGCATTCCTGACATTAATGAGGTTTTTGTCTCATCCCTTGTGCTGTCAGTTCATGAAATAAATGTGTCTTAGCATTATACGACTTCCCAGGACTGGTGAGAGTATCTGTCTATCCCCTACCAAGAATGAAAGCTCATAAGAATTTGAGCAATACATTCAAAAACTGCTATCAGGATATGGAGGCATTAGTCTGTATAACCCAGTTTGTGATGTTTGCCTTTGAGATGTCAATCAATGATAGTTGCTTTCTTCCAGCCCTAGGAACTGTTTTGGTTTCAAGGAATATTCTCCCCTCAGTAAACAAGTATATTCTTTTTTTCTGGGAATCTCACTCTGTCACCCAGGCTGGAGTACAGTGGCATGCTCACGTCCACCACAGCCTCGACCTGCTGAGCTCAGGAGATCCTTCCACCTCAGCCTTCCTAGTAGCTGGAACTACAGGCATGTGCTACCATACCCGGGTAATATTTTGATTTATTGTAGGGACGAGATCTCAATCAAGTTCCCCAGGCTGATCTCGAACCCCTGGCCTCAGGCAATCCTCTCACCTCGGCCTTCCAAAGTACTGGAATTACAGGCTTGAGCCACCGCCCCCGATTCAACAAGCCCTTACTTTAGTCCATTTATTTAATCTTAGAAACCACACATACACATGAATACTCTCTGTTTTGCAGAGTGACCTCCATTGCAGACCGGCTGAATGTGGATTTTGCCTTGATTCACAAAGAACGGAAGAAAGCCAATGAAGTGGACCGCATGGTGCTCGTTGGAGATGTGAAGGATCGAGTGGCCATCCTTGTGGATGACATGGCTGATACTTGTGGCACAATCTGCCATGCAGCTGACAAGTGAGTGTGAAGTGGTGAGATTGGGGATTAGAAGTAAAATGGTAACAACTGCTGTCTGAATGTCTTCAGCCTCCTGATTCTTTTTGAAACCAAGTTGAAGGGGTAAGTAGCTTTGGGAGATTTTTACCACCCTAGACTTGAATTATAATACCTATAAAATGATGAGTACTCTTACTTACTGTTTCTGATTTTTTGTAGGGTTTTTTTGTTGTTTTTATTGTGCTAAACTATATGTAACAAAATTTGCCCTTTTAACCATTTTAAGTGTACAATTCAGTGACATTAATTACATTCACAATGTTATATGGCTGTCACCACTATTTCTAAAGGATTTTTTTTTTTTAGCTGTTTCACTTTGTCACCCGGGCTGGAAGTACAGTGGCATGATCACGGCCCACCTCAGCCTCCAACTTCTGGGCTCAGGCTGTCCTCCCGCTTTGGCCTCCTGTGTTGCTGGGACTACAGGTCCTGCTACTACACGTGGCTAATTTTTTTTTTTTTTTTTTTGGTAGAGATAAGGTCTCGCTATGTTGCCCAGACTGGTCTGAAACTTTTGGGCTCAAACAATCTTTCACCTCGGCCTCCCTAAATGCTGGGATTACAAGCATGAGCCACAGCACCTGGCCAATTTCCAAAGGCTTTTGATCATCCCAAGTACTCTACATTTGATAGTTTAGTTTTTTTTTTTTAATGAGTTGAGGCAGAAATCCATAGACCTTAATCTACAGAAATGTATACTATTACTTAGATTTTACCTAAGCTGGAACCCTTGGTCTTACCTATTTTTAATTTTTTTTAATTTTAACAAACTAAATTCTCCCATTAAAAGCTAGAGATTGCCAGGTGACTTTTTTTATGAGGCAGGGTCTCACTATGTTGTCCAGACTAATTGCAAACTCCTAGCCTCAAGCAGTCATCCCACCTTGGTCTTCCAAAGTGCTGTGATTACAGGAGTAAGCCGCTGCATCCAGCTAACCTTACCTCTTGACTATCCATTTTAGGTGCTGTTTCTTTTGTTCATATTACTTCTTTTTTTTACTCTAATCCCATGACAGATTAATGTTCATATTACTTGATCTCTTGCCTGCACTTTTCTAAGTTGCCTCAGTCTGCTCTCTGTTGTCAGTCACCATTGTCACCTCCCCAGTCCACCTTTCACATTGCGTCTACACTTGCTAATCTTCCCAAAACTGAGGCTAGAGCCCATCACTCTTCTTCCTTGTAGTAGTAAGGGAATACTAATGGCTGTAACATCAAATCCCTGAAATATCAGTGGCTTGACATAATATCTTTCTTGTCCATGGCACACTCCAATGTGAGTATTTTGAGTCTAACCGAAAAGTGGTATATATCATATATGCCCACATTTAAATAGCCAGAGTTAAGCCAAGTGGCCACACTGAGCTATTCTAGGGAGGCTGGGAAATATAGTTTTCAACTATGTGCCCAGGGAAAAGAGAAGATGGATTTTGTTAAGTGCAGCAGTCAGTGCCAGAGTCCTTTTACAGGAATCCTAACCTCTTCAGATAAGTTCTCAGTGCACTTCTTTCTCTTTGGTATGGACCAAATTGTGTACTCCCAAAATTCATATATGTTGAGCTCTCTACCCTTCAATGTGATGACTTGGAGATGACCTTTGGGAGGTATTTAGGATTAGATGACACTACCAGGGCAGAGCCTTCATGATAGAATTAGTGCCCTTACAAAAAGAGAGCTTTCTGGCACTTCCCCAAGCACACACACAAGAAGAGGCAAGGTGGCAGCCACCAAGCCAAAAGAAGAGGCTTCAGAGTGAAACTTACCTTGCCTGCACCTTGACCTTGGACTTCTAGCCTCCAGAACTATGAAAAATACTCTCCCATTATTTAAGCCACCTAGTCTATGGTATTTTGTTACTGCAGCCAGAGCAGACTAATACACGCCTTCTCCCTGACTTAGATTCTGTAGGAAGAAGATTAATCCAAATCAACTCTTTTTCTCTAGACTTCTCTCGGCTGGAGCCACCAGAGTTTATGCTATCTTGACTCATGGGATCTTTTCTGGTCCGGCCATTTCTCGCATCAATAATGCATGCTTTGAAGCAGTGGTAGTCACCAATACCATACCTCAGGAGGACAAGATGAAGCATTGCTCCAAAATACAGGTGGGGATGAAATTCCTTCAAAACAAGGCTTTGTTTGCTAAGTGGTCAGGAGGTAGTTACATGTTAATAAATTAGGTGTCTGGATTCTGAAGATTTGTTTCTTTGGTCTTAAGAGTTTGGTGTGGCCGGACACGGTGGCTCACACCTATAATCCCAGCATTTTGGGAGACCGAGGTGAGAGGATTGCCTGAGCCCACAGGTTCAAGACCAGCCTGGGCAACTTGGTGAGGCCGCATCTCTACAATAAATCAAAAAATTAGTTGGGCATGGTGGCATATGCCTGTAGTTCCAGCTACTTGGAAGACTGAAGTGGAAGGATCACCTGAGCCCAGCAGATCGAGGCTGTGGTGGCTGTGGGCGTGCCACTGCACTCCAGCCTGGGTTACAGAATGAGACTCCCAACTCAAAAAAATAAGAGTTTGAGCCGGGCTCAGTGGCTCAGCCTGTAATCCCGGGCCTCTGGGAGGCTGAGGTGAGTGGATTGCCTGAGCCCGCGGGTTCGAGACCCACCTGGGCAGCGAGACCTCATCTCTACAAATAAATCAAAAAATCAGCCGGGCGTGGTAGCGCATGCCTGTAATTCCGGCTACTCGAAAGGCTGAGGCGGAAGGATCGCTGGAGCCCAGCAGGTTGAGGCTGCGGTGGCCGGAAGCGGCCACTGCACTCCAGTCTGGGCGACAGAGTGAGACTCCAACTCAAAAAAATAAAAATAAAAATAAAAGAGTTTGGTCTGTTACCAGAATCTGTGATCCAAAAGTGAAAAATCACCTGTTTAAAAGGTATAATTTCTGACTGGGTGTGATGGCTCACGCCTGTAATCCCAGCACTTTGGGAGGCCAAGGTGAGAGGACTGCCTGAGCCCACGGGCTTGAGACCAGCCTGGGCAACTTGGCAAGACCTTGTCTCTACCACAAATAAAAAAATTAGCCAGGTGTGGTGGCGTGTGCCTGTGGTTTCAGTTACTTGAAAGTCTGAGATGGAAGGATTGCCTGAGCCCAGCAGGTCGAGGCTGCAGTGACTGTGAGTGTGCCACTACTCTCCAGCTTGGGTGTCAGTGAGACTCCGACTCAAAAAAAAAAGTCCTAATTGCTGGACCTCAGAATTTTTGGTGGATGAAACCTGAGCTCCTTCCACCTCAGCCTTCCAAGTAGCCAGAACTACAGGCACACACTACCATGCCCAGCTAATTTTTTAATATTTTGTAGAGTCGAGGTCTCACCATTTTGCCCAAGCTAGTCTCGAACTCCTGGGCTCAGGCAGTCCTCTCACCTCGGCCTCCCAAAGTGCTGGGATTATAGGCTTGAACCACCATGCCCCGCCATTTGAGACTTGTTAAACCAGAAGTCTTGGAACTAATGTTTTAAAGTAATTCCCCAAATAATCACTAGACACTAAAGTTTAAGTACTGTTGCACTAAACAAGGCCTTGCCAAATTAAAAATATGTACAGTAATTTATTAGCTTTCTGAAATTAATAAATATAATCGGAGGATTATTGTCATTCTTAAGGATTTTTTTTTTTTTCAGTTTAAATACTTCTTTTCTATTCTTAGGAATTTTTATGTGCTAACCCACCACCATTTTGATGAGCCTGAGTCAGCGTTTTTCCTCCATTAGCGTTTTGAGTTTCCTAAGTGGTTATGTTAAAAATGTTGTTATAAAGAGTAGCGGAGGCTGGGTACAGTGGCTCACGCCTGTAATCCCAGCACTTTGGGAGGCAGAGGCAAGAGGATTGCCTGAGCTTAGGAGTTCGAGACCAGCCTGGGTAACTTGGTGAGACCTCATCTCTATAATAAATAAAAAAATTAGCTAGGCATGGTGGCAGGTGCCCGTGGTTTCAGCTACTTGAAAGACTAAGGCGGAAGGATCGCCTGAGTCCAGCAGATCAAGGCTGTGGTGGCGGTGAGTGTGCCACTGCTCTGGGCACTAGAGTGAGACTCCGACTCAAATAGATAGCAGTTGAGTGTGGATTCATGATGGGAAACAGCACTCTGTAGCCGTTTTAAGAGGAAGGGTGTTTGCTGGGCTGTTTATCAGTGTCTGAAAACTGGCTAAGTCATCTCTGTCCATACGATACTAACCTGATGCCTTTCTTGCCTTGCTAGGTGATTGACATCTCCATGATCCTTGCAGAAGCCATCAGGAGGACTCACAATGGGGAATCTGTTTCTTACCTGTTCAGCCATGTCCCTTTATAATAGAGTAACTCCTGAGGCTTTTTAAAAATAAAATCAGCCCCACCCCTTGTTTTCCCTTGGTATTTGATGACAAATTCAGCAGAAGACCAGCTTGCTCCAGTGTAGCTTTCTACATCTCACATCAGGTATATTAGTTTTTCCTAAACGGGGAAAGACAGATCGAGATGAGCTGCTGGGATTTCCTACCTGCGCTGTCTCATTCTGGCTTCCTTGATGGTTCTGTGAGCCTTGCAGCTTTAACATAGCTTAGCTGCTGCAAGATTTTAGACTTGAGAATGTTGTGTAGGGGTGCTTGACTGTAATTGGGGAAACTCAGACTATTTTGCATGTGGAAACTTCAGGGTTTTCTGTGTTCAGAACAACTAGCCAGCAAAACCAACTCATGTATGACAAGTTCTCTAAGGTCTATGCTAAATTGCAGCAAGAGCCTTGGGTAACCCCAAACCTAGACCTGGTTGCTGAGCACTCTGTAAGGCAGGAGCAGGCAGCTCAACTTGAGCAGCCACTGGAGGGGGTGGGGGGACAGAACAGTACAGCAAATGTCTCTTGGGAGGAAGAAGCCTGATCTATCACCATCTGCTTGACTGTAGCTTGGGTTCTCCTTTGTACCTGTTCCTCTTGATTCGACTTTACCTTCATCCATCTTGACCTTTCCTGGCCAAATTATCCTCTTGTACCCAAATGAACATTGTACCATAGTTTTCTGAAAAGCAGACTTGCTTGTTGCTATGTAATCCCTAACATTCACATTAGATGATTTGCTGTAGTTTAATCTTCCTTAGCCTACTACCACTGCGGCAGTAGGTTTTAGGTGGTATTGTAGTGCCTTTTATTAATTTAAGTATTTAATTTTCATCTTCTTTCCTTAGATCTGTTTGGCCTTTCAAGTGACTTGAGATTTATGTTTAAAGATTGATGTTATTGTCTCTTGTAGAGGAAACCAATAAAATGTCTGTGTGTGATTTTGTGTCTCTATCATATCTACTGATGTCTCTGCTGAAGGTTTAGTTTAGATGTCTTCCTGTCCAATGATAGCTCTTATTTCTTTGCTTCCCAACTATTTTAGCTGCATTGTTAAGCCAAGAGAAGACATTGGCAGCAGTTTTATTCAGTTTTAAAGCTTTAAGATGTCTGGGGTTTACTGAGAACTAAATCATGGTATAATTCTAGCCAGGCATGGTGGCTTACACCTGTAATCCCAGCACTTTGGGAGGCAGAGGTGAGAGGATTGCCTGAGCCCAGGGGTTGAAGACCAGCCTGAGCAACTTGGCTAGACCTCTTCTCTCCGTTAAACAAAAAAATTAGCTGGATGTGGTGGTACATACCTGTAGTCCCAGCTGCTTGGAAGGCTGAGGTGGAAGGATCGCCTGAGCCCAGCTGGTCAAGGCTGAAGTAGCTGTGAACATACCACTGCACTCCAGCTTGGATGACAGAGTGATACTCCAACTCAAAAAAAAATGGTGTAATTCTTTGCAGTGTCCCTGAATTCTAGGATGTATAATGCCTGCTGGGTCCTTAGTTCTTATTTCTGGGAATCCGAATAAAGTATTTTCTTACAGGAAGAGAGTAGTTTCTATGACATTAATTTTGAACCAGTTTTGCCACATGTGAACATTTCTCTCCATTCATCAGTAGTTAACATATGTTTGGCATTTAATTTTAGCCTTTCCAAATAAAAACTACTTTGAGAATGTAAATTTTTAATTTTTTTAGAGACAAGGTCTCATTCGTTGCCCAGGTTGGTCTTGAATTCCTGGGCTCAAGTGATCCTCCCACCTTGGTCTCCTAAAGTGCTAGGATTGTAGACATGAGCCACCATGCCTGGCCTGGAAAAAAAGTGATTTAAGAGGGACTGAAGTAAACTATGACATGTATGCCTCTGACACTTCAGTCCTCTTTCATCTCAGATCTCTGTTCTGGAGCAACAGACATGGAGGAAGCTGACATAGCACAGAAATGCGATCACTTGCTCATTATACTGTTTCCTGAAGTACTGGATCAGCTGTTCAGGGCTTGTTTTAGAACATTTTGACCTAAGACCACTACTATGGGCCCCTTAGGGCAATCCATTTCCTAGGATGAGGTTTTCAGGTCAACAGAGGTGTCCCCAACTGTAACACTCAGCAAAGTGGCATAAGGACATCCTTTTTTTTAAAAAACTGTGAGAGAGACCCATGTGTCTTGGATGGCAAAGCAGTTCTTGATTATAGGGAGCAGTAGCAGGAGCAGACCCAGTGGGCCATGAGGAGGAGGCAGTACCAAATCTGAGCTGATTGTAGTGAGGACAGCAGACAGGAACTAGCTGTGATAGCTATATGATAGCCTCTGAGCAAAAAGGCATCACCCCATCCTATATTTCACACCCCGTCACCTCTCTCCATCTCCAGTACCAGAGAAAACGGGATTACCTGGACCGAGACTAAGCTCAGCAAAGCTAGTGCCTTTTCTAGAGATTTGTTTCCTCTGAATTGGAGGCTGCTAGTCCTGGTCTCCTTTCCAGATTTGAACACCAAATGTTTCCTGCTAAAAGTGTTAACCTGTGTGTTAGTAGCATGTAGCCCTTAATAATCGAAAGGTTATTAGAATCACAAACCACAAATCCCTCCCAAAACATTGTCTTTCCTATCACCATGCCCTCCTGCCACCTCACCCTTACTGTAAACTCTCAGTTGTAGGGGAGGAGGGAAGAGGCCTCCTGGAGGGAATCTGGTTATTGCTGGCAGCTCCTCCACAAAAAACTTTTTTTTTTGAGTTGGAGTCACTCTGTCACCCAGGCTGGAGTGTAGTGGCACACTCATGGCCACCACAGCCTCGACCTGCTGGGCTCAGGTGATCCTTCTCCCTCAGCCTTCCAAGTAGCTGGAACTATAGGTGCGCACCACCATGCCCGGCTAATATTTTTCATTTATTGTAGAGACCTCCACCTCCCAAAGTGCTGGGATTACCTGACACACACAAAAAAACTTAAAATGAGGCTGAGAGAAGAAAGCTTTGCACTGCTGCCTGAGGCCCATCACTCACTAGAGATGGTGAGTGTAAATGTTCTATGTGTGAAAAGCAGTCATTACATTAGGTCGGGAAATGGAGCCAAACTCCTACCCTTGCTTTAGTCTGTACCTCCATTCTTTAGACAGGTGCTTCTACAGTTGATTGGCTTTCTGGAGCTCTGAGTCCTGATTTCTTGCCCTGACTTTGCAGGGGATTCACTTGAATTACCCATGACAACGCCTTTTGCACCAAGTGCATAATATGACCAAAAGGGGTTCAAGTATAGGAGGGTTGTGTGGCTTTGGAATCCTATCTAGGGATGCCAAAGTGTCTCCATTACCTCTTAACAGGTCATCAGGATCATCTATGCTGTCCTCTTCTAGCTGCAAATGGGAGAAGGGAGGGTTAGAATTAACACAACCATGGGGCAGGTACACATTGTGAAATTAATTCATGCCTCATTTCTAGGCCAAGGGTTGATATCAGTTGTGTGCCTATTGGTCGTTTGCTGCCTTTTCCCAGTTGTTGGCTCAGCCTCTTGCAAATGATTACCCAAAAATAAACTCTGCAGTATGCTTTCCCTTACAATCATTCACTAGCTCTTGGACATTGCAGCTTGAAACAACTGGTTTCTGTCTTGGCAGTGGTGGTTTAAAAGCAATTGTGCTACTGCCAGAGATTTCCCCTCTGCTTTACTTCCACCATGTTTGGGGGCCTGTTTTTCTTTTGCAGATCTTTTTTTTTTTTTTTTTTTGAGTGTGAATCTCCAGGCAGGAGTGTAGTGGCACCCTCACAGCTGCCACAGCCTCGGCCCGCTGGGCTCAGGCAATCCTTCTGCCTCAGCTTTCCAAGTAGCTGGAACTACAGGGTGTGTGCCACCACGTCCAGCTAACTTTTTGATTTATTGTAGAGATGAGGTCTCACCAAGTTGCCCAGGCTGGCCTCGAACCCCTGAACTCAGACAGTCCTCTTGCCTCCGCCTCCCAAAGTGCTGGGATTATAGGCATGTGCCATCGCACCCAGCTCACAGATCTTTTTTGCCAGTCTGAAACTCCCTCTTTAAAACAACTTCTGCTCCACGTTATGGCGGATAAAGCTTGATACTCTGTCGAATCTTGCTTAAAGCATTTCTTTTTGTTTTGTTTTAATGACATTTACTGGACTGTTGTTTACAACACTTCAATAGCTGTCTTTTGTTATAACGTTTTTTGTTTTGTTTTATTTTCTGAGATGGGGTTTCACTGTGCTGTTCAGGCTGGACTTCAGCTCCTGGGCTCAAGCAATCCTACCACCTCAGCCTCTCAAGTAGCTGGAACTACAGGCACACTTCACTGTGTGTCACTTTATTATTTTTTAAAATAAATTTTATTATACTGTATATTTAAGGTTTACAGCATGATGTTATGGGATACATGTAGATAGTAAAATGGTTACTATAGTAACCATATGCAAGTTAACATATATTTTTTTGACACAATCCCACTTGGTTGCCCAGTCTAGGGTGCAGTGGTGCTATCATAGCACACTGCAGCCTCCAACTTCTGGGCTTAAACAATCCACCTCCCAAAATGCTGGGATTACAGGCCTGAGCCACTGTGCCTGGCTGCAAATTAACATATGAAGGGACCCATTAAAAACCCAGAATTTATTTATTAAAAAATTGTGTACTTATTCTTATGTGTTTAAACTTCAGTCATCTTCAAAGTACTCTGCATTTGATGCAATAATACCTATCAAGGTGCTTTTTCCACTGCTCAAAACAGTTTTTGAGCTCATCAATTTTGTATTTTATTATTCTATTCTATTCTATTCTATTCTATTCTATTCTATTCTATTCTATTCTATTCTATCCTATCCTATCCTATTCTATTCTATGAGTTGGAGTCTCACTGTCACCCAGGCTGGAGTGCAGTGGCATGCTCACGGCCACCTCAGCCTCGACCTGCTGGGCTCGGGCGATCCTTCTGCCTCAGCCTTCCAAGCAGCTGGAATACAGGCGTGTGCCACCACACCCGACTAATTTTTTGATTTATTGTAGAGATAAGGTCTCACCAAGTTGCAGGCTGGTCTTGAGCACGTGGGCTCAGGCAAGCCTCTCACCTCCACCTCCCAAAATGCTGGGATTACAGGCCTGAGCCGCTGTGCCTGGCCACAAATTAACATGAGTGGACCCATAAAAACCCAGAATTTATTAATTTTAAAAAATGGTATATTTATTCTTACATGTTTAAACTTCAGTCACCTTCAAAGCACTCTCCATTTGACACAAGAACACTTATCAAGATGCTTTTTCCACTGCACAAAAGTTTTTGAATTCGTCAATTTTAACATCTTTTAGTACTTCTGCCGCTTTTTGTTTCACTTCTTCCACATTGGCAAAACGTTTTTCTTTGAGGACTTTTTTCATCTGGGAAAACAAAAAAAAGTCACTTGGGCTGAGATTGGATGAAGACAGAGGTTGGGGCAAGGGGGTCATGCCATTTTTGGTCAAAAATTGCTAAACACTCAGCACAGTGAGGGCAGTGCTCTTGTAAATCACCCATCATGAAATGGGCAAATGAGATGAAAGAATCTCCAAAAAAATTTCACTGAAGCTGAACTCAGCCTCTCACAACATCCCTAACTGATACACTTCTGCTGATGGGTTCCTAGAGCGCCTACCTAGTGGGGGAAGCCTGTACTACAAGGGACCCACCCTCCAGAAAATAATTTCGGATTTTTTGGTGTCCCCCTGGTATCTGTCATCTCACGGCTACTTTTTTGGTGACAAGCAGCTAAAGTCTATGTTAAAATCCCTAATACAATACAATTAACCACAGTTTTCATGTTGTATACGAGGTCTCTAGATTTGTGCATCCCACATATGTTATTTGCATCCTTTATGCTACATTTCTCAATTCCCCGCCTCCTCAACCCCCTATTTCTGGTAACTGCTGTTTTATTATCCATCTCTGTATGTTTAACCTTTTTTGTTGAGATTTCACATATAAGTGAGATGATGCAATATTTGTCTTTCTGTGCCTAGTTTATTTCACATAGCATAATGTCCTCCAAATCCATTCTTGTAGCAAATGGCAGGATCTCCTTTTATTAGGACTGAATAATTTATTGTGTGTATATATACTGCAATTTTCTTTATCCATTCATCTCTCGAGGGACCACTTAGGTTGTTTCCATAACTTGGTTATTGTGAATAACAAGCATTTCTTCTAAATCACCTTTCTCAAAGGTCTTTGCAGGATGACTGCAGTGGCTAAGGTGTTAATAGCATATGCAGATCACTTGTACCAAATGCATGTGGGAACCAGGTCTTGTTGATTCTCAGGTGGCTCTTTTGGATGTTTCTTCTGGGGTAGATGTTAGCTGCCTCAGAAGACCTTATGCTGTTAGGAAAAGCCTGTGTAAAAGCAAGATTGAATGTTAGGTTAGATGTTAAATCAGAAGTGAGGCCAGATGTTATCAGTTGTCACATCTGAAGAAAATTCTAGTATAAATCAGTTTCTGAGAGTTTGTCATAAGTCTGATAACAGAAAGTGACTTGCAGTCATGTTTGGTGCATTCGGAACAGAATTTGTAAGATGGGGAATGAAAGGAGGTACCTATAGAAACCTAGAATAAACTTAGTTTAGCGTAGTCTCTTTGCCTCAGCATAACCATTTTTGCGTAGACGTTACCCCGGACATGCTTTGAGTCTAGCACAGGTTAGACATAGATAAATTTCCAATAGGCAGGTTTTAGGACATTTGAAATTACATTTTAGCCATTGCCAGGTCATTATGACCATTGCCTTACTAGACTCTGGTGTGGCCATATGCTCTTTGAGCTATGGCCATTGCCATGTTTCTGGCTTTGACCCCCTCCCCTATGTTAGGGAGGTGAATCTCCTCTTTCTCTCTCTCTCTGATTTACTTTCTAAATAAACTATTTTTTTTGTTTGTTTGTTTGTTTTTTTTGAGTTGGAGTCTCACTCTGTCGCCCAGACTGGAGTGCAGTGGCCGCTCCCGGCTACCGCAGCCTCGACCTGCTGGGCTCCGGCGATCCTTCC
>NW_007259569.1:39038-41657 GCF_000164805.1 Carlito syrichta | reverse complement strand
CCACTCACCTCAGTCTCCCAAAGGCACGGGATTACAGGCTGAGCCACCGAGCCTGGCTTAAACTATGTTTTCTAATCTAAAAAAATAAAATAAATAAAATAAAATAAAATTACATTTTACTGCAGGCCAAGCAGCAGCCTGACCCACCCCCTCGGCAAATCTCCATCAGATGCAAGACAAGGACAGAGCCATAGAAATGATAATGGACCACCTTTTGGTCAAGAAGTTTGTGGATTGAGAACCTCTGACAAGTCTCTTGGGGGGAGGGACCCCTCCCCTTGTCTCCTCCCTTCTAGTCCACCACTGGAGGGCATGAGATGCTAATATCTGGCAACCTCAAGTTCTAAGACTCATGTGGCTACAATCAACATCAAAGACCCACAAGCCCTGGACATTCCTCCAGTCCTAAACGCCCTTACCCCAAAGGCCCTTAAATATACCCAGTTCTTGGCCCTTCAAAGCCACACTTGCCTCTGAATGTCGGCCCCCTTTCCAATCTGTGAAAGGTGAATAATAAATACTACTTCTTTTTACTTTCTTCCTTCTTGCAATCTCGCATTATTCCCATGGCATGAGCACTGGCACCGGCCCACCTCCCTTCAGTTTACTCTTTCAGGGAAGGTCATCGTTTCTTCTGCGTTTTCTTAGGAGGGGAGAGGGATGTAAGGTAATATGGAAAAGTGATGATCCTTTCCTTAATGCTTCAAAGCTGAATTTGACCTGGACTACATGATACACACGGTAATAATTATTTAATTGTTCTACATGGCCCCTAACATTGCAAAGGCTTGAACTGGGGCAAGACAGATTCCTACTGCCTCGCCCTTCCTGAGACTGTTTTTCTTTCTCGAGCCTGAGTGTCCATGAGAAAATAGATTGTCAACACTCCTTCCTCACCACCACCTTCTGTTTCTCTCTCCTCCACTCCTGTGTAATAAGTCTGGGTGGCTTTTGCCTTTGAGGTTTCCAAGGAGATTCTGCCATGAAGCCTCTTAGGCCCTCTGATTTTTGACATTTGCTTGCAGGGTGAAAGGGAAGGAGACGGAAAGGGGCTGGTAGCTTGCTTCAACCCAACCCAGAGACTCAGAAAACCATCCATATGGGTGTGATTCTTTTTCCCTGGGACTCATTACTGATGGACTATTGTATGCCCTCCCCCATGGCCTACTGTCCTCATTTTGTGCCCTGAGGAAAACCAGAGAACCTTCACTGGCCAGCAGACTTCTCTCCATCTTTTCCCTTTCTCAAGCACTTTCCCCCAGTGTATTTGTTCCTCCAATGGCTCATCTGTCAACTGTAAAAAAAAGGGGGGGGGGCGCGGAGGAGAGGAAGCTCATTTTGAAACAAAAATTGCTGAAACCATGTAGGGTGACAATAGGCCCTGCTCCCACTTCCCTCAGTCCCCTTTTCCTTTTCTAACTTTTTAAATTGTATATATATTTTTGAGTCAGAGTCTCACTCTGTCACCCATGCTGCAGTGCAGTGGTATGCTCACGGCCACCTCAGCCTCGACCTGCTGGGCTCAGGTGATCCCTCTGCCTTAGCCTTCCAAGTAACTGGAACTACAGGCACACACCTCCACACCCGGCTAATTTTTTTATTTTTTATTTACTGTAGAGATGAGGTCTTGCCAAGGTGCCCAGGCTGGTCTCGAACCTGCGGGCTCAGGCAATCCTCTCACCTCGGCCTCCCAAAGTGCTAGGATTATAGGCATGAGCCACCACGCCTGGCCTTAAATTGTATTTTTGAGACAGGCTCTTGCTGTCACCCAGGCTGGAGTGTAGTGGCAAGATCATAGCTCATTGTAGCCTCTAGCTCCTGGACTCAAGCAATTCTCCTACTTTGACCTCCCAAAGTGCTGAGTTTACAGGTGCAAGCCACCGTGCCCAAGGCTCAAGTTTTTCTATTCTTCTCCAAGTCCCATCCCCTAACTTGGGGAATCCACTAGCTGCTGCAGCTGGGTTCTACATAGTTGCCATGAGCTCACTCACATCTTGTAGCTCTGATTCAGGATTTGGATATAAAACAGGCCAGCCAGGTCTGACCAATCCATTTCATCCAGGCAGTTCACTGAGCAAAGGTTTTCTACCTCCAGCTTGTAGGCAGGCCAGACCCACACCACCTTTTTAGTCATCATTCTTGGAGTTCTTGGGTTAAGGTCTCTAAAAATACAACCGGACTTGTACTTTTGAAGTAGTTGGGTGGAAGTTGGCTAAAGAGGAAAAGAGGAAGCCAGGTGTAGGGGCTCATGCTTGTAATCCCAACGATTTGGGAGGCTGAGGTGAGAGGATTGCCTGAGCCCACGGATTCTAGACCAGCCTGGGCAACTTGGCGAGACCTCGTCTCTATAATAAATCAAAAAATTAGCCAGGCGTGGTGGCATGCACCTGTAATTCCTGCTACTTGGAAGATTGAGGCAGAAGGATCCCCTGAGCCCAGCAGGTCGAGGCTGCAGTAGCCATGGGTGTGCCACTGCACTCCAGTCTGAGCAACAGAGTGACACGCCAACTCAAAAAAAAGAAAGAGAGAATGAGGAGACCCGTGTCTCAGGCATACAGAATAGCACATGCTTACCTGGCCACCCTAAAGTAAGTGGCTGGTGAGAGAGAGAAGAGAAGA
>NW_007259569.1:37053-39005 GCF_000164805.1 Carlito syrichta | reverse complement strand
TGAAGAGAAGTGAGGAGGGGAGGGGAGGGGAGGGAAGGGGAGGGGAGGGGAGGAAGAGAGACAGAGAGAATGTGAATGTGTGTATGTTTTGGGGTAGGACGGATGGAGAACTGTAATGAAGGATGGGGCTGGTGATACTAGATCTTGAAGGATTGTGTACGTGACCATAGTCTGTTGTCCCAGCGTACTTACTACTAACGCCCCCTTGAGGACACTCTCAAAAGTGTCCTGGCTTGGGTGATAAATTATATGGGAACCCTACTTGTAAGTTATACTAAGGCGTTAGAACTTTATCCTGGAAGCAAAGAGGAGCCACTAAGGGTTTGAAAGAAGGAGGTTTTGATTTTAGAGTAGACAGGCAGTAAGGTGAAGAGTGGATTGGGTGGCGGCAAGAGTCAAGGAACGGAGACTGGTTAGGAAGCCATGTAGTTGTCCAAGTGAGAGAAAAAAGTGGCTGAGGTGATTGGAGAGCCAGGGGAATAGAAGACTAATTTGCAATGTATTTTGGAGGAAAATTCAACAGAACTTGGTGATGTTTTGATGTAGGGATTGAGGAAGAAGGGAGTCAAGGACAATGTCCCTGATTCTGGCCTGAGTGACGGGTGGGTATGCTGAAGTTGAAGAACTGCTAAGTTTAAGGTGCCCAAGAGATCTACCAGGAGGACCGAACAGGCAGCTATTGTAGCTATCAGAGAGGTTGTGGTCATCAATACATTCTTATCCAAATGCCTTCTCCAGACAGTCACAAGGCTGAAGTTGTAGGGCTGTAAACTAGACCAGCCTTAAGTATCCTGTGTATTTATCTTGAAAGGACAAGGATGCAATGAGGGAGGTGATAGAACCAGAGGAAAGCTGGGAACAATGAAGAAAGGTAAAAAGTGGTTTAAATACAGGAGATAAAAATATGTGTTATGGAATTTCTAAAGGAGAAACATAAATAGAAGCCAACAAAGGCTAGCACCTTATAGTCCCAGCAACTTGGGAGGCTGGGGAGGGAGGATCACCTGAGTCCAGGAATTCAATTTCAGCCTGGGCAACATAGTGAGACACTGTATCTACAAAAAAAAAAAATGTAAGCATGGTGGTGTGCACCTGTAGGCCTAGCTACTTGGGAGGCTGAGGCAGAAGGATCACTTGAGCCCAGGATTTCAAGGATGCAGTAAGCCATGATCACACCACTGCACTCTAGCCTGGGCAACACAGTAAAACCCTGTCTCTAAAAAAGAAAAAAGAAAAAGAAACCTGAATAGGGAATGGCAAACATGAGCTCATCAAAAAGGGAGGCAACGGCTTCAGAGCCTTGTGTCTGTGATGAAAAGAGAACCCTCATGCCTGTTTTTTTTTAAATTAAACTTTTTTATTTTGAGATAATTGTAGAGTCACATGCAGTTGTGAAAAATAATACAGAGAGATCCCATACACCCTTCACTCAGTTTCTCCCAGTGGTAACATCTTGCAGAATTATAGTGTACTATACAACCAGAATTCACACCTTTATACAGGCAGATACAAAACAAAGACCCCTGTCTTGACCTGTCATAGCCATGCTCACTGCCCTCCCACTACCTTCTTCACAACTCCTGGAGCAACTAATCTGTTTTCTATTTCCATAATAATGAATCATACAGTATATAACCTTTTGGGGCTGTTTTTTCTTTTTCTCAGCCGAATCCTCTGGAGATTTCGTCCAAGTTGTTGCATCAGTAGTTTTTTTTCCTTTTTAGTTCTGAGTAGAATTCCATGATATGGAGGATGTTTCTCATTCTGTTTAGCCATTCACCCATGAAAGACATATGCGTTTCCAGTTTTTGGCTATTAAGAATAAAACTGCTGGGAACATTCATGGACAAGTTTTTGTCAGAGTGGCTCTACCATTTTACATTTCTACCAGCAATGTCTGGATGCTCCAGTTTACCCACATTCTCACCAGCATTTGGTGTTGTCACCACTTT
>NW_007259569.1:24470-37033 GCF_000164805.1 Carlito syrichta | reverse complement strand
TCAGGTAATCCTTCCACCTCAGCCTTCCAAATAGCTGGAACTACAGGTGGGTGCCACCAGGGCTGGCTAATTTTTGATTTATTGCAGAGACAAAGTCTTGCCAAGGTGCCCAAGTTAGTCTTGAACCTCTGGGGTCAGGCAATCCTCTTGCCTCTACCTCCCAAAGTGCTGAGATTACAGGCATGAGCCACTGCGCCCAGTGTCACCTTATTTGTTGTTGCTGTTGTTGTGTTTTTTTTGTTTTGTTTTGTTTTGTTTGAGTTGGAGTCTCACTCTGTCGCCCAGACTGGAGTGCGGTGGCCGCTCCCGGCCACCGCCGCCTCGACCTGCTGGGCTCCGGCGATCCTTCCGCCTCAGCCTTCCGAGCAGCCGGAATTACAGGCATGCGCTACTACGTCCGGCTGATTTTTTTTATTTTTATTGTAGAGATGAGGTCTCGCTGCCCAGGCGGGTCTCGAACCCGCGGGCTTAGGCAATCCCCTCACCTCAGCCTCCCAAAGGCGTGGGATTACAGGCTGAGCCACCGAGCCCGGCACCTTATTTTTTATTTCAGCCATTCTGATAGGTGTGTAACTATGTTTCCTTGTGGCTTTAATTTACATTTCCCTATTAAGTCATGCTGTTCAACATCTTTTTTTATGTGCTTGTTTGCCATCTTTATATTCTCTTTGCTGAAGTGTCCAGTCACATTTTTCACGTCTTATCTCAGCCTTCGTTTTTAGCTGGCTTCCTCTGACATCTGTCCAACAAGGGGAGTGGAGGGTGAGGGACTAACCCATTACTGCCCCCTGGGAGTAGAAGTGCCTCCACCAACAACCAAGAAAGGAGCCTCATTACTTCAGGGTGGGGATGGGAGTTCTGGTTCTCAATTGGCCCTCCACTGACACCTTCTGGCTGAGAGGGGTAGGAGTTCCTCAGTGCTACTACCCACGTGGCCTCTAGTGACACTGCAGGGTGAAGAGGGGTGGTGGTCTTCTTACTGCTAGGTGATGGTGAACGTGTTACTCCTCTTGACACCTCCTCAGCAAGGTAGGGAAGGGTTGCCTTATTACTGCCTAGTGGGATGGAAGTCCAGCCTTCCCACGTGGTCTCCATCAACACCACTGGAAATGGGACCTCATTACCATTCAGTGGATATGAAAGTCTCAGCTCCCTTCTCAGCCTTCTCTGACACCCACTTCGGCAGGGGCTGCGGTGGGCATTTGGATGCCTGGCAATGGTTGAAGTCTCTGTTCCCCACGCGGCCTGCGCTGGTGGGTGGGGTCACAGTTTTCCTTGTGGTGTTAAGCTTCAGTGGTGTGATCACTATCAAAAATTTTCAATCTTCCAACGCTTCCCTTTTGGTCCTTTGCCTAGACAGAGAAGACTTTGGTTGAGGCTTTTTGGTCTGCACCCATTGGCATCTCCATGTTGTTGGCTTCTTCAGCTCTAAGTCAGGGATACAGGAGGCAAACAGAAAATCCGAAGAACTCACCACCACGTTGACACTTAAGTTCTGAAATCCTTAGCTGCTTTCCTTCTACCTTTGAGTCTTTTTATGGTTGTTTTATATAGACCAGAGTTTTTAGCTGTACTTAGCAGAAGGAATAGGTTAAAATGCATCTACTCCATCTTTCCAGAAATATGTCTTTAAAAAAGTAGAAAGTGCACAATTTATAAGTTTATAGCTCAACGAATTTTCACACACTGAGCATACCTACCACCCAGATTTTAAGAAAACACACAGAATATTACTGGCACCCCAGGAGCTTCCTCTTGTCCCCTTTCAGCCACTACTCTCCACACCAGAGTGACCACTGCCTCTGTGGCTTTTACCTGACTGGTTTAGCAGAAGGGTACTGACAGCTTGAGACCCATTCTGACTGGTTCAAAGCTCTCTCCAGACAGTGTGTGTGCATGCATATGTGGCCATGTGTGTGTTTGCACACATCTACCAATCTGACTTTCTTGTGTACACACCACAGGTTTGAAAGTTCTTCACAGATCTGAGTTCAAAATGAATTCCATTATTTCCCAGAGTTGAAGTGTGATGGTTAAGAGCATGGCATTTGGATTCAAACCTCAGTTCAAATCTCAGCTCTACAGCTTCTTGGCTGTGTGATCTATAAAGGGTAATAACAACACTGACCTTGGGTTAGTGTTGTGAGGATTAAAATAAACAATTTGGACTGGTGCAGTGGCTCGTGCCTGTAATTCCAGCACTTTGGGAGGTTGAGGCAGGAGGATAGTTCAAGGCCAGCCTTGGCAGCATAGCAAGATCTTGTTTCTACAAAAGTATAATAAAAATTAGCAGGGCATGATGGTGTGCACTTGCAGTTACTCGGGATGCTGAAGGGAAAGAATCCCTTGGGCTCAGGAGTTTGAGGCTACGATGAGCTATGATTGCGCCACTGACCTCCAATCAGGGTGACAGAGTGAGACCCTGGCTAGTGTTTTTATTTTTATTACTTGTAAAGACAAGTTGTCACTATGCTGCCCAGGCTGGTCTCAAACTCCTGGCCTGAAGTGATCCTCCTGCCTCAGCCTCCCAAAGTTCTGGGATTATAGGCATAAGCCACTGTGCCCTGGCTTCTTTCTTTCTTTCTTTCTTTTTTTGAGTTGAATTCTCACTCTGTCGCCCAGACTGAGTGCAGTGGCGGCTCCCGGCCACCACAGCCTCGACCTACTGGGCTCCAGCGATCCTTCTGCCTCAGCCTTCCAAGTAGCTGGAATTACAGGCGCGCGCTACCAGCTAATTTTTTGATTTATTGTAGAGATGAGGTCTTACCAACTTGCCCAGGCGGGTCTCAAACCCGCCGGCTCAGGCTTCTGTCTCCAAAGAAGAAAAAAGAAAGAAAGTAGTTGGCACATAAGCCAGCCCTCAAGGGTAAATGTTACTATTTGTATTATTATTTACTGTCGTGAATACTGAATTATGTAAATTAAGTGAAATACCTGATAAGGTTCTTAGCACTCAGTGTTAGTTCCCTTTCTTCCTTCCTGAAGGGACCAATAAGGAGTCAGTACCTTTTACAATTTTGTTCTCCTGGGTTGGAGGGAGGGAAAAGCTCCAGTGGTGAGAGTAGCTACACTGTGGTGTCCTTATTAGTGCTTCCTGGGAGTATGCTCTGTATCAGCTCTCACAGCTTTCCTTCATGTCCTACTCAGAACTCTATCAGTGAAGGCCTAGAGGGTGCAGAAAGCAATGCTGACAGGAAGGCCAGCCACTCTCCACAGGTTGAAGTCCACTCGGCCCCCTAGCTTAAGCACTATTCTACTTCCCTCTCAATATGGTGGAATAAAGGCCCTGGAAGTTTCCAGGCTAGTGCTGCTCCATGTCCTAGCCTGGCCTCTGTGAGGCCGTTCCTCTATTTGGCAAATGGTACTGGCTTCCATGCCCAGGCCTGCCTTCATGAAGCCCTGAGGTTGCTCCCAGTACCCCAATTTGGGGGTATGGAAAGAGCTTGTTGCTAAATGTCCAAAATGCAGTTTGAGATGACCTTCATTTTCAAACTATGTTACTACACATTTCTGTGAGTAGAGAAAAAAAGAATATCTTCAAATTAAACAGAGCTGGAGCATTACATCTCCCCAAAGTTTGGGGATCAGTGACTCTAATAACTGAATGTAATTTATGAACTCCTGATCTGCCTTGTTCCACTGCAGAGAAATTTGCTACAGCCTCTAGATTTATGGAGTTGCCCTTCTCTCTGCAGACAGCAGAGGGCCTCAGTAGCACAAACTCAATGTCACTGGCAGATACTTGAGAAGGGAATTTGCCAAGGTTCTAGAAGCAAAGTAAAACTTTGATTAACAGAAATGGGCAAGAAAATCGGCTGGTCAGCTTAATTCCCTCAAAAAATTTTGGATTTTATGAGATAATAGTGTTTGAGCAGAATCTTATTGTTCTACTCTTTGTGATTGAAAATTCACCCCAAATTCCCAAGTCTTCTTTGTTCTCTCAGCTGAGAATAGGGATATTGGGTAAAGTTGCCAGATATAGAAAATAAAAATACAAGATTTCAGATTACAACCCTCAGGTTTCTGGACCTGAGGCACAACATGATAGTGAGTTCCCTGGTTTTCTTTTTGCCTCATATTCTGGACTGATTGCTAGAGAGGCTGGCAACCCAGAAACACCAGTGAACACAGTTGAAAAAAGCCCTAACAAAATCCAGCTCTCTCTAGGCAAAGGGCCAGGAAAGAGGCAGCTTTCAAGACATAAAACTTTTAGACAATAACCAAACACCACAGAGAAAACTGGCCCTACCTTGCCCATGCCAGCAAGGACCAAGTTGGAAGTCAGGCTTCAACGAGGTAGCCCCAAATCTCCCACCATGTTTCAGAAAAGGCCTAATATGGAGCTGGAATTTTCATTGCCACCAATTGGTAACAAGGCTATGCAACATTTGGGACATACTCAACCAAACAATTCTTTTTTTTTTTTTTCCCTGAGATTCAAATTTTCCTGGGCATTCTGGTTTTTATCTGACCACCTTAACTTTGGGTGAATCTTAGTTCTCTGGCTGAGGTCTGGCAACTGTCAGGATTGTCAGTCTGAACACCGGCAGCCACTGCCCCAAGCCCAGGTAAGGAGATGGGGAAAAACTAAAGGGGCTGATCTGAGCAGCTAGTTCACTGGTAGGTCCCCCGTTGACAACTGCTTTCTTAAATTCCCCATAGTTGCTTGTTTTCCTCCCAATTGTTCATTTCTCCTAAAAAGTCAACAGCAGGAAGAAAACTAAGCAGTATAACTCACATGTCTTCTCCAGGGAAACTGAGTTGATTGACTATGAGATATATTTCTCTCACAGGCTTATTGTGTGGATTAAATAAAATAGTGTTAATGAAAGCCCCTTAGCACCCAGGAGTTGCTCAATACATGTTACTTTCCTACTTTCCCGAAACATCAAGGGTAACTTTCAGACATCTCAGCCTGGCTGTGGCTCAAAGATAAAACCCAGCTGACCCTATGACCCTTGAATGCCATTATTATTTTTAGTAACTAATGCTTTTATTGCAAAAATAAGCCATGGTTAACAAAAATCCAGGCAGTACAAAATGGTGTACAATGAAAAGGAAGTCTCTCTCCTATCCCAGACCACAGTCCTCCACTTCCTTTCCCTAGAGGCAACCACTGTTACCAATTTATTCTTCCAGAAAAGTTCTATGCATATGTATGCCTATATATAACCCTCTTCTTTTCCCCACCAATGTGAACATACAAGACACTCTGTTCTTTACCTTCGTGTGCTATTTTTAGCTTCTAATTGCCTGACTGCAGTGGAATACAAGCAGTTGATCTGAGGCTCCTTATGAAAAATAGCCCTTTGAAACCTGTTGCTACCGCTATTATAAGGATGTTGTCAAGGATGTTGTTCATTGTATCCCGCAGCATCCTCTCTGAGGACCCCTGGGAGGAATTCCTGTCTGATCTTAGTACTGAAAACAGTTGTCCTTCTGAGCAATTCGTTTGTTTTTTATCTCCTGGACATTGTGAATTGTGTAACAACAAGGTTTCCCCTTTCCTGTTGGCTGCTAGAAAGCTTAGGGCCAATTTTTTGACCCAACCTTCGTGGGAGCAGAGGTTTTTTGTTTTTGTTTTTGTTTTTCTTTTTTTGGGGGGGAGTCTCACTCTGTTGCCCGGGCTGGAGTGTTCACAGCCACCGCAGCCTCAACTTCTTGGGTTCAGGCGATTCTTCCACCTCGGCCTTCCAAGTAGCTGGAACTACAGGCACGAGCCACCATGCCCAGCTACTTTTTTGATTTTTATTGTAGAGATGAGGTCTCACCAAGCTGCCCAGGCTGGTCTTGAACCCGTGGGCTCAGGCAATCCTCTCACCTCGGCCTCGTACCGGACCTGGAGCAGAGGTTTTGATGGTATGCATTCATAGTATTATACTTGGCTGTACTTGCCCTTACTTTTCCATCGTTGATTTATGCTGTCTTGACATATTTTGTGTGCCCTTGACAGCTACCTGAAATCATTTCTAAGAAAAGGTGAAGCTGAGCTCCTTAAGTAATTGTCCGGCTTGGCTCCCTCACTACCTCGGCCCTCCAACCCCACCTTAACCCCCATCGTATCCTCTCAGCAGCTTCCAGTGCTCCCTTCTGGCCTGCTTGGCAATCACTCTCCCCTTCAGCCTTTTGTCTCAGCTGACCCTCATTGTTCTTGGGTCCTGTGGAAGGGGGGTCTCCTGCTTGTCACCCCCTCATCCTTGCCTCCTTATGTATCGTGTGCACCTTTAGATGCTTGCTTTGATCATTTCACAACTGAAAACTAGGGCCCTTGGCTACTATCAGGAACATTCTCCATCTACACAAGGTTCCAGCTTGCAATCAGGCCTGTGTTGGATAATGTGTCGTGTGCACTACAAGAACAACTATCACGCAGTCAGGCCGCTGCTCTGGACCAAGTTCCAGGGGAGGTTGGTGAAACAGTGACATATTCAATAGAGGAAATGAATTATTCTGAAAAGAGCCACATCCTAGGGCAGCTAACCGTGTTTCCAAGGTGAAGGGCTGAGCGTCTGAAGGGCCAAGAAGACAGAGTGGTTTCTGGAAAAGAGCATGACCATGCTACAGAAAAATTAGGAGATCTAATCTGAGTTCTGTCTGTTCTCAGACCTGCCACTGAGTCCTCAGGCAATGTCAGGCAAGTCTTGTCTCTTCCCTGGGCCTGGTTTTCTAGTTCATAAGGATAGAAAGTTAGTTTAGATTATCTCTCCGGGCCCTTCCAGCATTGACAGGTCATGGTTATATGCTTCCTACCCCTTCTTTGATGGCCTCTATCCATTCCTGCCAATGCATGCCCCCTCCCCCGCCCCACAGGCGATGGTTTCTCAGGCTCCGTTAGCCAGGCTGTGGATCTCATTCAGCAGGTTCTGCTCCTGCTGGAGGATGTGCTCGTGCCCTTCGGCGGCTGAGGATCTGCCTGTGCTGAGCTTGCTAATAAAACTCTTCTACTCCTTGGCTATAAGAGGGAGGTTCCTGCAATTACCCATCTTCCTAACTGGTGAAGATGCTCCTATATGTAGACTATAGTAGTCTGAATTCAAGTTTAACATCATGAGAAAACCAGTTGGCAGGTCTGATAGGCCTGCTGCTTAGCTAGTTGGCTAATTGCATCTCCTTTTTTTCCCCTTAGAGATAGGGTCTCACTATGTTGCCCAGGCTGGAGTGCAGTGGCTATTCACAGGTACAATCACAGTACACTACAGCCTTGAAGTCCTGGGCCCAGGTGATTCTCCCACCTCGGCCTCCCGAGTAGCTGGGACTACAGGTTCATTTCACCACATCCAGCTCTGCATCTCCTTTTGCTACATCTGCAGCATCACCCAAGTCCCATTGCAGCAGTGCAACAGTTAGATGGAGTGACTCGTAATGAAGGTTATTTCGTTATCATTCTGATAGCACAGTGCTGAAGGTGCTTGGAAGTCAATAGTGGCCTTTTTTCCATGGAGTGGCTAACTTTGGTGTGTGTGTGTGTGTGTGTGTGTGTGTGTGTGTGTGTGTGATTCAGAGACCATTCAATCATACAAAAAAGTACAGAAGCAATAATAGCTGATTCTAATAGTTCATTCTTACTGGAAGCGGTAACATACTAGTCTTGTTCAAAGCACTTTGGACAGATGAATTCATTCTTCACAAGTCAATGAGGTTGGTGCCATTACAATAAACATTCATGCAGCCACTACTCAGATTTAATAAATGTTCACTTTTTGCCATATTTACTCTAGAACCTTTAAAAAAAATAAATAAATAAAGGAAGAAGCATTGAAGAAACAAATAACATTATCTCCATCCCATTCCCCTTCTTCCCTTTCCATTGGCAACCATTATTCTGAAGCTGGTATTTGGTGAGGGGCCTTCCTATATGTTTTTACACCTTTACCACAAGTGTATATTCAGTAATATTCTATAATATTGATTTCTGGGATTTTAAATTTTTACACAGAAGGTGTCACAGTGTATACTTTCTTTTCTTTTTCTTTTTTTAATTTTTTTGAGTTGGAGTCTCACTCTGTTGCCCAGGCTGGAGTGCAGTAGCAAGCTCACGGCCAGTGAGGCCTCAACCTACTAGGCTCAGGCGATCCTTCTGCCTCAGCCTTCCAAGTAGCTGGACCTACAGGCATGCGCCACCATGTCTGGCTAATTTTTTGGTTTATTGTAGAGATGAGGACTCACCAAGTTGCCCAGGCTGGTCTCAAACCCGTGGGTTCAGGCAATCCTCTCACCTTGGCCTCCCAAAGTGCTGGGACTATAGGCGTGAACCACCGCACCCGGCCTGTACACTTTCTTTTAAAACTTGAGTTCTTAATTTTATATCTTGCTATAGCAGGTGGCCTCATTCAAACAATCAGTTTTCAGATCATAAAATGTCCGCAATTGGGCCCCATCTATACTTCTCCATAAAGCTGCTAATTCTCTCACAGCCTTGGCCTCTAGAGGCCGTTCCACTAGCCTTTCATGGAGCAGCTTTATGTCCTTCAGGACAGAATCAAGCTAACTAGCTCCTATCAGGCCATCACCTGGGAATTTATTCAACTTCTAACCTACCCCCCCATCAAATTATTTGTGTCTTTATTCACACCTTCATCGTCTTCCTTACAGTCCATCAGTCCCCAGAGCTTCAGTTATTACCTATTGACTTACAAAGCTATATATACAGCCCAGAATTTTCTCCTGAGCTCCAGATCTGTATATCTATCTGCCTAACCGGACACTCTGGAGGTCTTACAGGCACCTCAGATTCAACCTGCCTCAAACAACTTATTACCACCCTCCTCTCTAAAACAAAGCACAACTCTTAAAAGAATTCTCTACACACATAATTTCAATGTCTCACTTCCCATTCACTCTTCTTTTTAATCTGTTCACTTTTCAACCCATTCCCATTTAGCTTTCATGCGCACCACTTCAGCAGAATTGTTCTTGTCAAAGTTCCAGGCTTCCTCCAAGTTGACAACCTCCATGGTCAATTGTCTGTCTTCAACTTACTAAGTTTCTCAGCATCATTTCCCCCAGATCATTCAATCCTTCTTGAAACTATTTTTCTCACTTTGTTTTAGGGGCACCTCCAGACTTTTCTGGTTTTCCTACCTCACTGGCTACTCCTTCTCAGTCTCCTTTGCCAGGCTTTTCTAATCTTTCAGATCTCTAAAAATTAGAGTTCCCCAGGGCTTAGTCCTCAGATCCTTTCTCTTCTCTACCTGTACTCAGTCCTCAGGCAACCTCTTTCAGTCTCATTGCCGATAATCTCAACTCCATAGCACCCCTCCACACCTCTTCTCTCAACTCCAGACTCATAGAGCCAACCTATTACATGGCATTTCTACTTTAATTTCTCATTGAGATCCCAAACCCATCTGGACAAAACTGAACTCAAATTCTACCCAATTCCAACTTCCCCACCTCAAAACATGACACTCAACAAATGGCGCTAAGCAGAAACCTAGACATCATCCTTGACATATTCTCCCCCACCTTCTACACCCAATCCATCACCAAGTCCTGCCAAGTCAACTTTCTAAAGATTGCCCTAGTCCCATCACTTCTCACTGCTTCCACAACTTTCCCCCCAGTCTAAGCCATCACACTTTCTTGGAATCCTCTGCCTTCACTCATGCCCTCCTTATAATTCATTCTCCATATAACAGTCGGATATATATTTGATAATCCCCTACTCCAAATCCTTTAATATATGACCATTATCCATAACAGGATTTTAAAAATTTGTGTGTGGGTAAGAACAAAAGGTGTTTTGTTGTTGTTGTTGTTAACTTTTGGACACACATAAAAGTGGAGCTGTTCTAGTTGGACAGGGGTCTCCTACAGCCCAATCTGCCCAGTGTCCTCCTTGCTCCTTCCTCCACTCTCACCCCCAGTGGCTCCACAGAGGCAGCTCGGGGAAGATTAGTTGGGAAACTTGCAGGATAAAGTCCAAACTCTTACAAAACAGAGAAAACAATAATGATAGAAAAGAACGTCCCCATGCTCTGAGTCCTGCTTCCCTAGCCCTCTTGCATTTTGCCATCCTGCCTCACTCCTTATGCTTTAGCTACAGACAATCCCTTGCGCCTCCCTCAGCACCCCAGAAGCTTTAGCTCTCAAATCACAAGCTTCCTGTTTCCTGGGGGAATGCCTTAGCCTCCCTGACAGGCCTTAGTCTGACAAAAGTCAGCACTGCCACTGGGATGTCTTCCCTGAGTCCTCCTGGAGGATCTAGAGTGGGAGCCTTCTTCAAACTCTCTCAGAAGACTCAGAGCATTGCGTTATCTTCATCTGGATACCTCGAGAGCAGTCATCTTGCTTTGTTTATCTATGTATACCACAGTGCCTGGTTTGTAACAGGTGCCCAATGTTTGGAGAATGGCCCAGTAGACTAAAGTGATGGGCTTGACCCTATTAATATGGCACTTTAACCAACAGGACAAACTAGATATGACTATCTTTACTGATAAGCATGAAATGAAATACACTGAGCCTGGTTTCTTCTTTCCTAGCCTGGAAGAAATAAACAATGTATCCCCTCTGTGGCAAATTCCTGAAGGGGAAGAGAGGCTTCTCAAAGCCAGCTGTTGTTGGCAGCCATTCTAAGCCATATCTGGCCAGAGTGGGAGTGCAACAGGACCACCAGGTTTCCAGATTATCTTGTGCACAATGGCTAAAATGTGCTGGGCCACAAGTGTGATGAGAACAAGCTCTATATTCTCTATGCTGTTTACATTAACTTCACAAAAGCAGTTCATACAAGTAGAGGAATACTGGTTTATCACCACAGTGAAGGGGGAGATGGTGGAGAGGGAAGGCTAAATTCAATAGCAGTTCTTCCTGGAAAAGTTAACATTGGTGTACAAGTATCTGTGTGAGCCCATGCTTTCTATTCTTTTGGGTATAACCCTAGGAATAGATGGTGGAGCTGAATCCTGAAGTGAATTCTGAGGCGGCTCCTACTACCTCCCTGATGGTTTTGTCAAAAGGACAATGAGGGGGAGAAATAGCAGCTCTCATTTACTATTTACTATGAACCAAACAATGCACTGATGGCTTTGTGTATATCATTTAATTCCTCATAAG
Organism: Carlito syrichta; assembly: GCF_000164805.1. Taxonomy (NCBI): domain Eukaryota; kingdom Metazoa; phylum Chordata; class Mammalia; order Primates; family Tarsiidae; genus Carlito; species Carlito syrichta. The sequence continues at coordinate 25,975 of NW_007259569.1, read as the reverse complement.
CACTTGAGAGAGATACTATGATTATTGTCCCCATTTTACAGATGGAGAAGCTGAGACATGGTGAGGTCAAGTAGCTTGCCCAGGGTTACATAAGGAGCAACCCAAGATTTAAACCCTGGCAGTTTGGCTCCAGAGCCCATGCCCTTAACCAGTGCACTGTCTCCCACTTGTACAAAGGCCATTGAGGCTATGATCCTGGCCCTTGGGGAGCAGAAAAAGAAGGCAACCAGAGCCTGACATGGGCTTCAAGGGGGAGAGAATGTGACCATAAGTACATGGGGCAGAAAAATAGAATATGAAGTCCAGAGAGGCAGCTGGTGCTGGGGCTCATTGGTGGTGGGGCAGGGATACAGGACAGAGTGAAAGGAGATGCTTTTCCTAGCGGTGCTGTCATATGCACAGAGACAAAGCAGAGTCAGAGAAGAGATCTGTGAAGGCAAGTTTCCCCTGAGAAAGGCCAGGCACTAGGCTTCCTCAAGTAACAGGCAAATAGCTCCAACATCCACTCCTTGGGATATACCCAAAATAACTGAAAGCAGGGACTCAAAAAAAAGATTAAAAATGAAAGTAAGGGCTCAGATACTTGTATACCAATGTTCAAGGTGAAAGTGACCCAAATGTTCATCAGTGGATGAATGAATAAACAAAATGTGGTATATTCATACAATAGAATGTTACTCAACCTCTTTTTTTTTCTTTTTAAAGACAGGATTTCACTCTGTCACCCAGGCTAGAGAGCAGTAGCATGACCATGGCTAACAGCAGCCTTGACCTCCTGGCATCAAATGATCCTCCCACCTCAGCCTTCTGAGTAGCTGGGACTATAGGTGCATACCACCACACCCAGTTATTTATTTATTTTTTGTAAACACGAAAGCTCGCTATGTTGCCCAGGGTGGTCTCAAACTCCTGTCCTGAAGCAATCTTCCCGCCTCAGCCTCCCTAAGTGCTGGGATTACAGCCATGAGCCTCCATGCCTGGCCTTACTCAGCCGTAAAAAGAAATAAAGTCCTGAAATATGCTACAACATGGATGAACCTTGGAGATTATGCTAACCGAAATAAGCCAGACACAAAATGACAAATATTGCATGATTCAATTCATATGAGGAATCTAGAAGAGTCAAATTCAGAGACAGAATGTAGATGGTGGTTACCAGGAGCTTGAGGGAGAGGAGTTAGTGCTTAATGGGTGTAGAGTTTGTTTTGCAAGATGAAGAGTTCTGGAGGTAGATAGTGGTGATGGTTGCAGAATAATGTAAATGTACTTAATGCCACTGAATTACACATCTAAAACGGTTTAAATGGTCAAAATTGTTAAAACCACCACGAAGACAAAAAAAAAATCAACTCCACTGAGCTTGCAGCCCACAGAGAATGGTGGTGGGTTTTGAGGTCCAAGGACAGAGTCTCAAATGACAGAAATTGGTCAAGGCACGAGAGGCAGTGAGTGCATATTGCCTGAAGAGGGCGCAAGAGAGCTCCGGGACGATGACTTTCCTCAAC
>NW_007259569.1:20766-24450 GCF_000164805.1 Carlito syrichta | reverse complement strand
ACACACACACACACACACACACCACTCACTCCACCCCACCTGACTCCAGAGCCGGCAGCAGAAGCAGCTGGGTGTGGCCTGGCTGCCAGGGAGTCCTGGGGAATCCCTGTAACTGAGCAAACGCCTCTCCTGCCTCTCCCAGCTTCTTCAGGGAGCCTGTCCTTCGCTCCGAGGCACAAGCTGTTCTATTTTCTAGTGAAAAGATTGAGAAGAGGTGTTGTCCAGTCCAGTGGAAAGATCATGGACTCCAGTGCACCAGAATTGGTTTGGAATCCTGATTCTCCCACTTGGCAGTATATGACCCTGGGTACGGTATTTAACCTCTCTGTGCCTCAGTTTCCTTGGCTGTAAAATGTGGTTACTAGAAGTACAGGACCCTATCTCAAAATTGTTGTGAGAATTAAATGAGCCATGTAAAGTGCTTGCACCAGTGCCTGCACATAGGGAGTGTGAAATAAGTACCAGCTAGGATTACCTCACAAAGTGGTTGTGATGATTAAATGGGAAAGGTTGAAAGCATCCCGTATCCTATGGGCCCTCAATCACTAGTAGCTAATAATAATGATGCTAATAATAACAATCAAGGTGCAGAGGCCTGGGAACCTAGCAGTCAGAGTAATGGCCAGAGAAATGTAGAGACACCCAGTAGAGAAAGGAAAGCCTTGCGTCAGGGTCTCTGGGGAAGACAGTGACAGCTAGTCCCCAGAGAGCTCCCGCAGGTCTTGCTCTGGAGCTCAGGCAGCCATTAAGAGAGGCATGGGAAGGGAAGGAAAGCACCAGCAATAGCCAGCCAGTGACACTGCTGGCCTTCTACCCATGGGACGTCTTCAGGGAAGTGGAAGGGGGCGGGTCCACCTCTGAGTCTCCAAGGACCAGCTGTACAGTAACAGCCAGTTTTTCGATTCCTCCCCTCTTGGTGTCAAGCTTGTTTTTGTGACTGGAGAGGAAAGGCATGGGCGGGGCTCCACTGCACAGTACCCGGAACCACAAACCCTCCCCCAGAATGAGGGGACAGAATGTACCCAGACTGCAAACCACACCCTTGTGGCTTGGGGAGGCCCCTGAGGCAGGCTGGGGAACTGTCACACTACATTGTTTGAGGGCCCTGTACCTAGCAACCAGCCTAGGATTCTGCAGCGCTCGGGCAATGGGATGTACCAAGGGGCCAAGACTGAGTTAAAGGACCTCTTCCCCCAGAACTAAGGATCCCTCTACTCTGAAAAGAGGTCCATGGTCCCCGGACACCCTCCTGGCACCAGACTAGGACTGGAGCTGGCCTAGGAAAGCTTTCAGCCTGAGGCCACCATGAGGGGATACTCTTAGCTACAGGCAGACCCTCCTCCATCCCTCCATCTCCAACCAATTTAGGTAAACAGATTCTGCCTCTCCACCTGTCCCCACCATCCCCAGGAGTTCTAACTAGGGTTTCCAGAGCAGAGAAGGGAAGAAGCCAGATGGGACCTTTTGGGAGGGTGGAGACAGTTTTCCGAAGCCTGAAGTGACTTGAAAATTAGAGAAGTTGGCAGGGCTTGGTGGCTCAGTCTGTAATCCTAGCATTTTGGGAGGCCGAGACAAGTGGATTGCCTGAGCACACGGGTTTGGGATCAGCCCGGGCAACTTGACGAGACCTCATCTCTACAATAAATAAAAAATTAGCTGGGCGTGGTAGCACGAGCCCATAGTTCCGGCTTCTTGGAAGGCTGAGACAGAAGGATTGCCAGAGCCTAGCAGGTTGAGGCTGCAGTGGCCGTGAGCGTGCCGCTGCACTCCAGCTTGGGCGATAGCGTGAGACTCTAACTCAAAAAAAAAAGGAAAGAAAGAAAGAAAAAAGAAAAGAAAATTAGAGAAGTTTAGGAGGAGGGCTAAACCCACAGTAGATAGGAGAGGGACTTCCAGTTGGACAGTGGGGACAAGTGCAAGGGATTCTTTAGTGACAAAACCTAACAACATAATTTGACTCAACACAAATAAACAAGAAAAACACCAAGTGAAGGAGGGAGTGGACCACAAGCTGTATATGAATCAGCGTCAAAATAGAGCACAATTCACTTACATGGACCACATTTTCCAAACCGAAGATCAGGACACATATTTGACAAGGATGCGTGTATTTTTAGGGTGGAAACAAGCCTGAGTGTTTGAAATTGAGACTCTCCCCAGCAAATGTAGGTCCTAAGACAGCCTAGGGTCTCCATCAAATAGTTACATCCATAATCTGGGGAAAATGGAAAATGTCCAATACAAAGAAAGAGATGAAAGATGAAGCCTCTGCCAGGCTCGGTGACTCAGCCTGTAATCCCGCACCTTTGGGAGGCTGAGGTGAGTGGATTGCCTGAGCCCGCGGGTTCGTGACCCGCCTGGGCAGCGAGACCTCATCCCTACAATAAATCAAAAAATCAGCCGGGCGTGGTAGCACGCGCCTGTAGTTCCGGCTACTCGGAAGGCTGAGGCGGAAGGATCGCCGGAGCCCAGCAGGTCGAGGCTGCGGTGCGGCCGCTGCACTCCAGTCTGGGCGACAGAGTGAGACTCCAACTCAAAAAAAAAAAAAAAAAAAAGAAAGATGAAGCATCTGGGCAGGGATTGGTAAAGTAGAGGCAGCACAGTGAGGTGGAAAGAGCTTCGGGCTTTGTCACTTAGAGACTGTGCGACATCAGGAAAGTTACTTGACCTCTCTGAGCTCCAGTTTTCTCGTCTTTAAAGGCAGGATAATAATATCTGTCATAAAAGTTGTGGAGATTTGAGTGAGTCAAAAAAATATATAAAGCACCAAGCACATAGTAAGTCCTCTAGAAATGCTTGTTTGTTCATTTGGAGAAGGGAGGAATAAGATGTAAGAGCATTTTATGAGGAGGCTGTTAAGCAGTTGTTTCCCCACACTCATGGAAACTGGAACAAAAAGAAGTAGAGTATGGCTGGTGTAGGAAGGACTTGGGTGGTTCTGAGTAAGAACCTGGTGACCATCAGAAGTTTAAACTGGCAGCTAACAGGCTGAATCCAGCCCTCTGGCAGGTTTTGTTTGGCTGGAACAATGTCTTCCAAAAATTGAATTAGTTGCCAACCTTTTAAAAAGTGAAAGATTTCACATAAAAATCCAGATATTTGGCTTCTCTTGAGAAAAAATAGAGAATCTAGCAACTCTGGACCCTCATGTCTGCGTGACAATGACAGTGGGAGTGAGGGCTGCTGCCTTCTAGAAGGTCTCATGCCAGTGCTCCTCAACTGTCGTGTGTAGATGCTAATATCCAGAGGAGGCAAATCCATGGGGACAGAGAGTACAGCAGTGGCTGTCCATGGCTGGGGACAGGAGGGAAATGGGGAGGGACTGCTAAAGGGTCATGGGTTTCTTTTTGGAGTGATGAAAATGGAACCAGATGAAGGTGGTGGTTGCACAACATTGAGAATATACTAACAACCGCTGAATCGCACACTTGAAGAGGGTGAGTTTTATGGCATGTGAATGATAACTTAACAGGGCTGTTATTTTAAAAATGCAGAAGCTGATTCAGTAGGTCCGGGCTGGGGCTCAATACTACATTTCTGACACGCTCCCAGGTGTGGTCCACGCTGCTGGTCCTGGGACCAGCTCCTCTGAGCAACAGGCTCTTACAAGGCCGATTTTCAACCTCAGCTACACATTGGAACCACCTGGGAAGCTTTAAAAAAGACTCCTGTGTAGGTCTCCCC
>NW_007259569.1:16591-20746 GCF_000164805.1 Carlito syrichta | reverse complement strand
CCGGGATGCTGATAACGTTGGTGTGGGGTGAGGCCAGTGCACTGGGGTTTGTAAACGCTCTCCAGGCGATTCTAATTTGCAACCAAGTCTGAGAACTCAGTTTTCACCCTGGCCACTTTCCCCTTTCTCCCTTTCCAGGCTGGGTGGGCCCTGAGGCATTTGACCCCTGCTATGCTCCAAACTCCGAAGCTTGGTTTCCTAGGTCGTGCCAGGGCAGCCGGCCCTGAGCGCTTACCACCCCATCCTTGCCCCCCTCCCCCTGTCCCTACCCACTGCCTCGCCCCGCTCTAGTTCTGGGATTCTGAGGCCAAACAGCGCCTCCCCCATTTCTCCCCAAGTCCCTTACTAGAGGAGCTTGTTTTGTTTTCTTGGGCGGCTTTGAATGAGGACATGTGTCAGAGGCGTTTGGAAAATCTGAAGAACTCACGTCCTTCCCTAGTGCCTCTTATCCTCTCTCCAGTCACCCGGAACTTGCAGGGAGCCCCAGGCACAGCGCAGCGTCCCGGCCCCGCCCCCGTCTGGTGGCTGCATGGAGGCCCGCCTGTCCTGGCGTCCCCAGGCGGTGGCCGCGTGGGGCGGCATGTGCTGCCGGCCACAGGGGAGGGTGGGCCAGAAGCGAGGGATGCTGATTAGCACGGGCTTGGAAGCCGCCTAAGAACCAACCACAGCGACTTTTGGAGTGGGATGAGGAGGACGGGGAGGGGAAGAAAGTGGGCGGGGGCGGGGGAGGGGGAAAAAGTGGGCGGGGGCGGGGGAGGAGATCTTGCACCGGGGCTTACTGGGAAACTTCTTATTGCGTGAGAGAGTCTGAGAGCAGCAGCCCTGATCAAGGTCCAGACATGGCAAGTCATTCCAAGTGAAAAGAGGTTATAACCACAAAAAGACAGAACATTTCGTTCTGAGTGGGAGGGAGACAGCTGGGCAAGGCCAATGGAAAGGCCCCCCAGCCAGCCTTGCTTTTAAAGGACTGATACCATTTCCCAGATGTTTTAAGCATAACATCTCCATTTTTTCCCCCACTGACTATTTTTTTTTCTGTGAAGTCGTCTTGAATGCAACTGTTTGTGTCCTCCTTTTCTCAAGGGCTTGCCTTTCTCTTTTCCTAGAGATTGGAAATGACATTCTACCTAGAAGGTGTAGTAAAAACTGGGAACTGAGGTGGTGTTAAATGAAGGGCTCGATTGCTAAGGCTATCCTACTTGATTTAGCACCAGGGACATTCTCACACTTGCTCCTGACCAACTCATCTGAGATGCAGGGGCAAATAAGTGCCTTTGGAGGCCTCCTGTGCAGTTTGGAGAGCAAATGCCTCCCTCCAAGTGGTAGGCCATCCTCAGGACCTCCTCTGGGTTTTCAGTTTATGGTGTGAATTGGGGAGCATGGATGCCAGCAAGAGAGTAATCGAGGGGGACAGCACTGGGCTGAACTGAGGGGGCCACAGAGAGAGCTATGTGGGAGGTGATCTTTCGAGCTCTTTGGGCTTCTTATTCCTTCCTTCCACTTAAGAGACCAGAAAGTCCACTGGGGAGAGAGTCGTGGGCCCAGGGGCAGCCCAGCTTCAGATAGGATTGGGTTGGACATTTGCAGAAAACTCAGTCCTTCAGCAGCTGCCTCCCCACACAGAAAAGGTGCTGACAGGACAGACTCTCCACATCTATGCTCACCAGGCCCAGCTAGCTTGCCCTCTGCCCCTTCCCTTTGCCCTCTATTTCTGGCTCCTTCTGCAACAATGGCACATCACAGAAAAGGCAAAAGGTACGGAGGGCATGTGACTCTGAATTAAGATGAGAGGCCCCGGAAAACCTGCCATCTGTGGTGCAAAGACTAAGTCCTCCAAGAAGAATCCTTGGGGACTACTCTGTGACCAGGCAACAATGGCCTGAAGAGAATGGTCCCAAGCTGTGACCTTGGGGGAGAAACCTGATGAGGGATGAGGAAAATCAAGAGGTGACGGGCATAAAATCAAAGGGGAATAATTACAATGGTTAACATTTATTGAATGCTTTAAGTATCACACACAAGGTTAAATGGTTACCTGAATAATCTCATTTAATCCTCTTATAACACCCTTATTATCACCATTTTACACCTTGGCAGTGGAAATTCTCACTCCAAGAGGTTGAGTAACTTGTCCAAGGTCTACAGCTAGTGAGGGGAGAGCAAGGCCTAGAACACTAAGTTTAGAGCCATTGCCCTTAATCATCATACTGGGCAGACTCCCCACTGACTACATAATAGCCTCAGAGGTTATCAAGGAAGGTGCTGGCAACTCCATTACAGGTCTCAGGGAACCCGTGAGTCCCACAGATCCTAGAGAAATACAGTAGAGATCTTGGGAAAATTTTAACCCCACCTTTCGCAGCCTGGGGAAGAGCCCTTCCCTGCTATCAGCCTCTTGTCTCGCTCAAGCCCTGTGCAGTCAACATGCAACCACGAGGATCACAGGATGGGGTTGGACTTGAAGCTGAGGATCAAAGGATAGGGGCTGAACTTGAGACTGGATCAAGCACCTGGGTCAGGCCGGAGTAAGGCAACACACAGAAGCAGGCTCTGCCTTCTTTAATCTTGCATCACCAGGGACTGCTAGGCTTGAACTACAAGAGTGTTCTAGATACTCCAGGCCAGCAGGGCTAAAATGGAGCATTTCTCATCAGCTTTGCTGAAAGTCACCCCAGAAAAGGCCAGCACTGTTTTGGCACCTGTTGTTTCCCACTGAGTGAACCTTTCTGTAAGGGTTTGACAGGAGGCCCTTTGGAGCGTTCTTTGGGGGTGGCCTGGGTCCTGCCCCGGCAGGCAGGCACTTCTGGCCAGGGACAGTGATTCACCCAGCCCAGAATGCTTGCATTTGCTTGGGAGAACACTGTGTGCTCTGGACTGGCGCCGGGGCCCAAGGGGAAAGGGAAGTGTGCAGGACTGACTGGCTGGGAGAAAGTCTGGGAGGGGTTTCGGCTATGTCAGCTGCTCAGGCTCTTCCATCTAAGTCTCACCTCCTTCCCTTGGGTAACAGGAGGTAGTGAGGAAAATCACACGGCTCATACCTGTAATTCCAGCACTTTAGGAAGTCAAGGCAGGAGGATCTCCTGAGGCCAGGAGCATTCCACCCTCCTATCTATGCTCACCTCCTCTTCTGTGGCTCAGGGGGCTTGATCTTCTGTTCTCTGAATCTCTGTGACAGCCTCTACTCCCCCCCAGCAACCCATTCTCCTTGCCGCTACCTGAGTCAGCTTTCTTTTTGTTTCTTTTATTTATTTATATTGTTTGAGACAAGGTCTCACTCTGTCACCCAGGCTGGAGTGTGCTGTGACACAATTTTAACCCACTACAGCCTTGACCTTCTGGGCTAAAGCAGTCCTCTCGTCTCAGCCTCCTGAGTAGTTGAGTCTTGAATCCCCAAGAACTGCTAGGCTTGAGCAGGAACACACCACAATGCTCAGTTAGCATTTTAATTTTTTGTTGAGGTTGCATCTATGTTGCCCAAGCTGGTCTCAAACTCCTGGCCTCAAGCGATCCTCCCATCTTAGCCTCCAAAATGCTGGGGTTACAGGCATGAGTCACCATGTCCAGCTGTGAGCCACCTCTCTTAAGAGCATATCTGGGCTGGGCGCAGTGGCTCAAGCCTGTAATTCCAGCACTTTGGGAGGCCGAGGCGAGTGCCTGATCCCACGGGTTCTAGACCCTCCTGGGCAACTTGGAGAGACCTTATCTCTACAATAAATCAACAAATTAGCCAGGCGTGGTATCTCGTGCACCTGTAGTTCCGGCTACTTGGAAGGTTGAGGTGGAAGGATCACCTGAGCCCAGCAGGTCACGCTGGGGTGGCCATGAGCATGCCACTGCACTCCAACCTGGGTGACGGAGTGAGACTCTAACTCAAAAAAAAAAAAAAAGATATCTGTTCTAGTCAGTCCTTTAGCTAAAACCCTTTGGTGGCTTCTTATTACTCCCCCCCCCTCCCCCGGGCACAGGGCAAACATTGTAGCGTGGCATTCAAGACTTTCACAGTTTGGCCCTAACTTGCTATCCACTAGTAGGGATGCCAGATGAAACACAAGGATGCCCACACAAGGATGCCTAGTAAAATTTTAGTTTTAGAAACACAACAAATAATGTATGTCCCTTGTATTGTGTCGTGTGTCTTCTTTTTTTTTTTTTTTT
>NW_007259569.1:6255-16568 GCF_000164805.1 Carlito syrichta | reverse complement strand
CCCCCCCCCCCCTTGTTTTTTTTTTTTTTTTTTTTTTTTTACAGAGACAAGGTCTCATTGTTGCCTAGGCTGTTCTCGAATTCCTGGTCTCAAGCATTCCTCCCACTTTGACCTCCCAAAGTGCTGGGACTACAGGCATGAGCTACTACTGCACCTGTCCTGTATCCTGTATTTTTATTCGCTACATCTAAAAACCCTATTCCAGCTGCATATCCATGCCTACTGATAGCACTTTAGTTTGGGCCTCATTGTCACTCTCTTGGATGAAGTCACTAGCTTCCAAACTGATGTCCTGTTCTTCCAGATCTCTGTCTTCCAAACCATGCTCCCATCTGTCCAAGATGTTGCTCAGGCCATTCTCACACTGCCATCCATGGATGTTCTTTATACTTCTCACTCCTGTTCAAATCCTCCTGCCCTTACCCACTCTCAAGTTCCTTCTCCATGATGCTTTCTCAAGTGTCCTGACAACAGCCTGTCCCCTCTTTTTCTGGATTCTTGGCACACTCCACTTTTCCACTTAACATTTGACTGTAATGTTTTGCATTGCAACCCGTTGATCTGTTGGGAGTGTGTCTTCTCCCACCATCATACAACAGGGCCTCAGTCAATGTAGGTTGGTTGATGACTGAGTTATTTTCTCCCTCACAGGCTGTGAGCTCCTCAAGAGAAATTTCTGGATTGAGTCTTATGCAATTCTGTTTGGTTTAACAAACATTTATTGAGCCAGAATCTGTTCCAGATGTGGGGTTACACAGATGAAAAGTAACGAGTCTTTGCCCTCAAGGAAATCATGGTCAAGCTAGGAAACCAATGTGTGCAGGTACTTTTGAAACAATATGAGATGTACACCGAATAAAGCATCTACACGGTTCAAAGTGCTGCAGAGATGGAAGTGGTGAGCAGAATTTGGAGAATGGAATGTTGAATATATAGCAGAGGAGAGGTAATGCCTGCTGAAGGGGAGGATAAGGGCATTCCAGTCATGAGAGCTGCAACTCAAAGTTATGGAGGCAAGAAAGACGGCACGGTATATCTTAGGGTATGATAGAAGTTCAAAAGCAGTGTCACATATGAAGGGCCTTGAACAATAATGTGAGGTGTTGGGATGGTAAGGGATGGGAAACTGTTCAAAGGTTTTAACTGAGCAGTCTTCTGTATTGAGAGGCAATCAAAGGCAACACAAAAGACTCCACAGTGTATGATTCCATTTATATGAAATGCCCAGAAAAGGCAACTCCATAGAGACAGAAAGTAGAACAGTAGTTGTCTGAGACTGGGGTGGGAACGAGGAGTGACTTCTTTTATTTTTATGTTTTTGAGTCTCACTTTGTTGCCCAGGCTGGAGTGCAGTGGCATGCTCATAGCCACCACAGCCTCGACCTACTGGACTCAGGTGATCCTTTTGCCTCAGCTTTCCAAGTTAGCTGGAGCTACAGATGCTCACCACTAGGTCCAGCTAATTTTCTGAATTATTGTAGAGATAAGGTCTCACCAAGTTGCCCAGGCTGGTCTAGAACCTGTGGGCTCAGGCAATCCTGTCTCCTCCACCTCCCAAAGTGCTGGGATTATAGGTCACTGTGCCCAGCTGAGGAGAGACCTTTTTGGAGTGATGGAAATTGGATTGTGATGATAGTTATACAACTCTGAATATACTCAAAATTACTGAATTGTACATTTAGAATGTCTTAATTATATGGTATGCAAATTATAACATAAACTGTACCTCAATGAAGCTGTTTAAAAATAAGAGATCAGCCGGGCATTTGCCAGTAATCCTAGCACTTTGGGAGGCTGAGGCAGGAGAATCTCTTGAGCCCAGGAGTTTGAGACCGGCGTGGGCAATATAGTAAGACCTCATCTCTGAAAAAAAATCGCTGAGTGTGGTGGCAAGTGCCTGTTGTCCTACTCTGAGGCTGAGGTGAAAGGATTGAGCTCAGGAGGTCAAGGCTATGGTGAGTCATGATTGTGCCACTGCACTCCAGCCTGGGTGACAGAGTGAAACTCTGTTTCAGTAAAAAAGAGACCATCAAATTCATCTGGCTGCAGTGTGAGAAATGGTTTGGAGTGAGGTTAGCCCAGGTGTGGAGAGAGCAGTGAAGAAACCTCTGCGCTAGTCCAGGCAAGAATTAGTGACACCAAGGCAGTGGCAGAGGGGTTGGAGAGGAGGGGTGAGAGTCAGAAGTTACTTAGAAGGTGGAACAAATGAAAGGTGATAAACAGATTGCTGAGAGGGGATAAGGAAGACAGACAGAAGAGTCTAGGATGCCACTCTGGTTTCTGGCTTTGACGGGTGGGAAGATACCAGTACATCAAATCCCACAAAGCTCAGTACAGTGTTTGGCCCTTAGCACAAGTTTGTGGAATGATCGAATGATGTGTACTCATGTCCTTCCCTCTCCATCTCCCCCTCCTTATCACCCATGGGCTAAACTTTTGAACCTCAGCATACTTGTTTCCAGCACTTCCTGTCCGGAGGCATGGAGCAGCCTGGAGAGCCTGCTCTTCCTGGGATCACTCCCAAGACATCCCTATCTTGCTTTTTCCCTTCTGGTCCAGAAACCACCTGAGCACCCAAGAGATTCCTGGCCTGGGTTGGAGGTAGGAGGACTTGGGAATGAATAGCCACCAAAGCCCTGAGAACTCTTATCATGGGCCCAGGACTCCTCTCTTATATTATTGTGTCCTTCACTCAGACTCTGCCACTCACCCACAAACCCCCCACCTACCCAGCCACACCTCCAATCAACCAGCGATGTGACCAAAGTTCTCAGGACCCACTGTGAGCCTAGGTTTCCCCTGAAGTTCCCATTTACATCAGCCACCTGCCAGTCCACCAGACCAATGGTCCCTAGTATTCTCTTTGATGCTCCTGCCTTAGGATCGCATGGAGGGGAGGTTTATTAAACATGTAGATCCCATGCCTGGTCCTCATCCCATGCCTGGTCCACCAAATCAGAAGCTACAGGGCTTCAGAGGAGGAAGCCATGGGTTCTACATGTTTCAGAGGTTCCCTGGGTGGTCCTGATAGCCAATAATGTGAGAGTTGCTGTGGTGGAGAATGTAAGCCTGGATTGAGGGTGCTTGTGTTCCTGCTATCCCTGCACACAGCCCCTGGGGGTCACTCAGTGGACAGAGAGTCCTCCCCAGAATGCTCTCCCAACATGGGCATGCGTTCCTGATGCTCATCTTTCCATCAGAAAATGCACTCCTGTTCTGCCACTAATCAGATTACCCTCTTGCACAATCTTCTGTCCTTCTTCCTTCCCCCATGAAATTTTCACAGGACAATCAGTACTCAGTTGCTCTTTCCTCTGTCCTCCCAGGCACTTATCACACTCTGACTCGTATAAGAATTAGTTGTTTACATGTGAACTCTTGAAGATCCCAGGCCAAGTCTGGGAAGACTAATGACTTTAGACCAACAGCATCAAGGGCAGGGCCAGGCTTTCTTATGTGCCCAATGTATACTCAGGGAACTGAATCACTCATGAAAGAAGCAAGAGGCCTGAATATCACAAATCAAAGTCTTTTTCTTTTTCTTTTCTTTTCTTTTTTTTTTTGAGTTGGAGTCTCACTCTGTTGCCCAGATTGGAGTGCAGTGACCGCTCCCGGCCACCGCAGCCTCGACTTGCTGGGCTCTGGCGATCCTTCCGCCTCAGCCTTCCAAGTAGCCGGAATTACAGGCATGCGCTACCACGCCCGGCTGATTTTTTGATTTATTGTAGAGATGAGGTCTCGCTGCCCAGGCAGGTCTCGAACCCGCGGGCTCAGGCAATCCACCCATCTCAGCCCAAAGTCTTTTTCATTTGGCTTTAGGAGTGACTATATTCCGAGTCTTTTCCAAAGACAGATTTGCCCACCTAGCTTGCCTGACAGTGAGGTTAACAGGTCAACACCACTGCTTCATAGCCCCAGAGAGGCTGGAACACAGTCACCTGCCATGGCCATAACAGGCTAAGGAGCCATGGGGCTGGCACATTCAACCAAATTTTAGTGAGTTCCTCCTGTGTGCCAGGCACTGCACATAGTACCAAAGATAAACCGGTGAACAAGACAGACAAGGTTCCTGCCCTTCCAGAGCTTACAGTTTAGCCGGGAATGTGGTCTTTAACTAGCTGCATAAAGAATTGTAGTTGTGACAGGTGTTTTAAAGAAAAAGAACAGTGTGCAGTGTATATAACGGGAAGACTTGACTTAGCCTGGTGCGAGGAGAGCGAGGCTTTTCCAGGGGTATTTAGCTAAGGAAGTGACTTTGGACTGAGATCAGAAACATCACCAGGAATTGAATGGGCAAAAACCTGGGAGGAGGGCATCCCAGGTAGGAGTACAGCTTTGTGAGGAGCCAAGAGAATCACAAGGTTGAGATGTGGGTGAGATATGCAAGAAAGCTACTATGACTAGAACAAGGGAGTGAGGAGGTGAGAGGTAGGGGATGAGACTAGACAGCTAAGTAGGGGCCAGATCACATAGGGCCTTGTGGGTCATGGTGAGGACTTACATTTTACCTAAATTAGAATCGGAGAGCTTTAAGGTGAGAAATGGTGCAATTTAATTTGTGTTTTAAAGAGAGTCCCCTGACTGCTGTGTTGGTCATAGACTGACAGGAGACAAGAGCGGAGGCAGAGAAAAAAAGTCAGGAGGTTATGATGGCAACCTGGCCTCGGGTGGTGACTGTGGAGCCCTCCTGTGAGAGTTCAGCCCACCCATTTTACGGAAGAGGAAACTGAGACCCAGAGAAGGGGAGTGACTTGTCCAAGGTCACCCTGTTTCCTTTTTCTATTCCCCAATAAGAGGGAAATTAACAGAGAACCAGGCAGAGAAGGCTAAGTTGAATCTGATGGAATATATTTATTGGTGCATTGTGGCAAATTTGGGGTTCTGGAAGCTGATGCAGATGCTGAGTGGGAAGAAATGGAACCAACTCTGGTATCCATTATTTGGGGTGCTCTGCTGTTCCAGTGCCTAGGTACAGTGAAGCCAGCATCAGCCCTCAGTTACATATCCCCTCCCTTTTTAGTCTGGCTGTTGCTCAGACAGGAGCTAAGTACTTACGGGCCAGTTCCTTCCTGCCTCCATGGTATAAGGAAGTGCTGAACTGGGCAGGACTCCCAGTGTTCCCTTGGTCTCAGAGCTAGCAAGCAGAAACCTCATGCAGGGCCACGTGAGGTCAAGAGGGCAGGGACTGAATGCTTGAGCTTGAATGAGATTGGCTGTTCTTTGACACACCACTTCTGCCCAGCAGCCAATCATAAGAGCCACCGCATCCTTGGTTCCCTTTCTCTCCCTCTCCACTTGTCCTTGCAAAAGCCACAGAACTTCCCGCCACAAAGTGGGCTGGGGAGAGAAGTTCCTTCCCTCCTCCACCCCATACCCGGTCCAAAAGGCCTTTGGGGAGGCGCCTTGCTCATGGCTCAGCCGAAAGAAAATGAAGGCTCTGCTTCCTAAAGCTCGGAGTGAAGTATTTGTACTTCGGTGAGGGGTGGGGGTGCGGGGGATGCTAGGTTGAACACCACTTAGGGAGGAATTACACCAAATGGATTTTCAACCAAGACTTTGCTAAAATAGCTTTGGGTGCAGGCAATCATGAAAAGAATCCTGCAAAGGAAAATTCCTCATCTCACAAGAACTCAGCTTCCAGTCAGCACTGGCACCCTCTTACGCTGTGCCAGCCACCCTGGCATTTGTCATCTCCCCAACCTTGGGCCTCAGTTCACTATGTACCCATCTACTTTGGACGAGAGAAATACCATGGTGGATTGAAATGAGTCAGTAGGCCTTTTTTAGTCCTGGTTCTTTTGCTAATGAATTGGATAACCCCCTCTAGACCTATTTCCCCATCTAGAAACTGAGAGGGTTGGAGCAAAGGCCCTCCAAGGTCACTTCTAGTTGTGACATGCTAAGAGTTGAATAGCTGCTATGTACCAGGTACCAGGCTAAACCTTTTAAGTTGCTTATTTTATTTAATTCCCATAATAACTCCTGTGGGGTAGATACTATTATGCTCCTCATCTCCCACCTACACATTACAGATGAGGGAATTGCAGCTCAGAGAGGTTAAGTGACTTACCCCAAAATACACAGCTAGCAAAAGGCTGAGACAGGATCTAGAGTCAGGTCTGCCTGATCCTGATCCCACACCCCACACTCAACTGCTTCCCTAAGTCACAACTTTACAGGCTCTATGCCACCCAAATTGCTCTTAAATCCCTGACAAGCTGGGACTGCCGAAGGGAGAAAATGACCCTGTTTTACACTTCGAAGGTTGGCCTGACATGCTGGTGGGAGCAGGTGGACACTTTGATCCTGTGAGCTGATTGTCAATAGAAGGCCTCTTTCGGTGATTGCCTAGCAATGGTCTGCTGCCATGCTGGGGGGTCCTGGGCATTCAGGGAGAAGCAGGAGGATACTGCCAGCTGGGAAGGTTGGCAGCAAGAATGCCTCCTAATCCCTTGCTTATGCTCTGGGATATCTGACGAATCCTGGACAGGTTCTCAGTTCTATACTCTAATGATATTAATGAGGGCAGGAGAGCCTAGTGAAAATTTAATAGACAAGTATAAAAAGTTTTACAGACTCTGTCTGCAGAAGTTCTTTTGAAGGTCCACACAAAGCCGCAGAGCTGCTTGGAACTCTCTGTCCAAGGAAATTATTAACCTTGCTCATTTCTGGAGGACGATGCAATCTGTTTATTAAATGCCTAAATTAAAGGGAGAGGATACAGTGCAGTTGGGGGTTTTCCACCATAATTCATCTGAGACTCTCAGTCAGGGAAATTTGAGCCTGGGGCCCATTCGGCTTCCTGACCACTTCCTGTTCCCAGGGTTCCTCCAACCCTGTGCCTTTAATAAGTTCAGGTTGTTTAGAGTTCAGCTCGACTTAACCCTTTGAAGTCTGGGTGGATAAATCGCAGTTCAACTCCACGAACCACTTAATGTACCTCAAAGATTGGCCAACAAAGCAATTGTTCCAGCCAGCGTGGATGCTTCTATTGTAAGGATCAAATGAGATAATGCATGTGTGTGAAAGCACTGTGTGATCTTTGAAGCACAGTAAATGACTTTTATTATTATTTTTTCTCAAAAGGATGGCTTATTTATTTACAAGATGGATGCCTGTTCTCATTAGAGGCCTTCGAACAAAGCAAATTGATACTTGTTGAGTCTGAAAAAGTACTAGACTTTCCTTTCCTTTTACTTCCTCCTGTGTTCCTCTAGCTAATGGACACTTGTTTAAGAAGCTTTGGACTGGCCTGCAGCCTTTTGCACTTGGAGCCAGTGTCATTTGCTTATTGTTTCTCCTCAACAAAGAGCGTGAAAGGCAGAAGACACAGGAGCATTTCCATCAACGTAGGCTTGATTTTGTCCCCGGCCTGGGATGGGAGTGCTCAAGGGACAGGGTCATGTGCTGAGTGCCTGCAGGACCTCCAAGTGCACTGGGACAGCTCAGTCACAAGGACAGGGCAGCTAAGAAATGGCACTGGCCAGGCGTGGTGGCTCAAGCCCGTAATCCCAGCAATTTGGGAGTTCGAGGTGAGGGGATGACCTGAGTCCACAAGTTTGAAAACAGCCTGGGCAACTTGACGAGACCTCATCTCTACAATAAATCAAAATTAGCCAGGTGTGGTAGTGCGCGCCAGTAGTTGCAGCTACTTGGAAGGCTGAGGTGGAAGAATGCCACCGCACTCCAACCTGGTCGACAGAGTAAGACTCCAACTCAAAAAACAAGGCACTAGTTAATGTTCTGAGAAAACCCTCTTCCAAAAATGCCTGAGGTGATGCTCATACATTGCTGGTGGAAAAGAAAATGGATACAGTGTCTCACAAAATTATACTTGTACATGCATTGGTCTTTTGACTCACCAATTCCATTTCTAGGTACTAAAAGGGAAGATACATCTCTACCAATATGGAGATGCATACGTGCCAGAGTATTCATTGCAGTGTTGTTTATGATGGTTAAATGTTAGAAGCTGCCTAAATGTCCACACATAGGGAATGATTGAACAGACTCTGGCACAGCCACAGAATGGAATATTACGCAGCTGTAAAAGAGAATGGGAACACTCTCTACGCACTGACAGGGAATGATTTCAAGGATATATTTTTCAGGTAAAACAAAAAGCCAGTGGCTAAGCGTGGTGACTCATGCTTGTACTTTCAGCACTTTGGGAGACTGAGGCAAGAGGATTGCCTGAACCCAGGTGTTCAAAACCAGCCTGGGCAACTTGACAGACCTTGTCTCTACAATAAATTAAAAAATCTAGCCGGGTGTGGTGGCACATGCCTGTGGTTCCAGCTACTTGGAAGACTGAGGAGGCAGGGTCACCTGAGCCCAGTTGGTCAAGGCTATAGTAGCCATGAGTGTACCACTGCACTCTATCCTGGACGACAAAGTGAGACTCTGACTAAAAAAATAAAATAAAAATTTAAAAAGCCAAGTGCAAAAAACATGGCTGTAGTATGCTTCCTTTTGTTTAATAAATAAAAGGAAGCAAAAAATAAAAATAAATGCATCTGTTTACTTGTACAAAAGAGACACAAGAACAACCCAGAAATAAATAGAATTGGTTACCTACAGGAATGGGTAGGAACCACACATAATAGGTGCTTAATAGGCATTTTTTGACAGCTAATTACAGGACACCGCAGAGGGAATGATTGCTTCAGCCCAAGGGTATCAGGAAAGGTTTCTATTGCTGTTTTCAAAAGTGAGTATGGGGCAACCCCCTTGGATCCCTTCCCACTGTGGGAGCTTTTCTGTACTCTCAATAAATCCTGCTTTCTAAAGAAAAAAAAAAAAAGTGAGTGTGTGATCACCAGGTTGACCGACCATAATGGGGAGATTCTTTCAGGCAAAGTGACCAGTTATGATCAAAGGCCCAGACAGGGGAAGTAGCCTGGTATGTAAAGTGGCTAGAACACCGCGTGGGAAGGGACTATTGTGAGAAAAGGTTGCAGAGGGCAAGCAGAATCCAGAATGTGGATTTCTTTTTGCATAATGGTAAGGAGTTTGACTTTTCTTCTAAGTGAGATGAGAAGCCATTGAAATATTTTAAGCAGAAGAGTGATATGGGCCCATTTACACTGCATCAGTCCTTGGGGCTGTGGAGTGGACTGTAAGGGTAAGAGTGGAAGCAGGGAGGCCACTTAGGAGGCAGTTATAACCATCCAAGTGAGGGAGGATGGTGGCTTGGACCAGAAAGGTAGTACAGGCTGACCATCCCAAATCTGAAACTCTGAAATCTGAAATGCTCCCAAGTCTGAACCATTTTTTTTTTTTTTTGATTCGGAGTCTCACTCTGTCGCTCAGGCTGGAGGGCAGTGGCACGTTCACAGCAACCGCAGCCTCGACCTGCTGGGCTCAGGCAATCCTTCCGCCTCAGCCTTCCAAGTAACTGGAACTACAGACATGCGCCATCACGCCCTGCTGATTTTTTTATTTATTGCAGAGACAAGGTCTCACTAAATTGCCCAAGCTGGTCTCAAACCCTTGGGCTCAGGCAGTCTTCTCTCCTCAACCTTCCAAAGTGCTGGGATTATCGGCGTGAGCCAACATGCCCAACCTGAGCCATTTTTTTTAAGAGACAGGATCTCACTCTGTCGTCCGGGCTGGTATACTGTGGCACGAACATAGCTCACTGTAACCTCGAACTCCTGGGCTTAAGCCATCTTCCCACCTCATCCTCTGAGTAACTGGGACTACAGGCGTGTGCCACCATGCCAGGCTAATTTTTAATTTTTTATAAAGATGGAGTCTTGCTATGTTGTCCAGGCTGGTCTTGAATTCCTGGCCTCAAGAGATCCCCTCACCTTGGCCTCCCAAAGTGCTGAGATTGCAAGTGTGAGCCACTGTAATTAGCCCCAAATCTGAAGCTTTTTGTGCGCCAACATGATGCTCAAAGGAAATGCTCATTGGAGCATGTAGATTTCAGAGTTTGGATTTGGGATGCTCAATCAGTAAATATAATAGAAAGATACCAAAATCTGAAAAAAAATCCAGAATTTGAAACACTGCTTGTTCCAAACATTTCAGATAAGGGATGCTCAACCTGCAGCAGAGGTGGAAAGAAATGACCATGTTCTGGAAATATTTTGAAGGTAGAGCTAGAAAGACAGATGGATAGATTGGATATGGGGGAGAGTGAGGAAAAAATAGAAGTCTTGGATAATTCCTAGATTTGGGGCTTAAGTGCTGGGTGTCTGATGGAACCATTCAGCAAGATGGACATAAGGGAACAAGGAGCAAAATTTGGGGGGAAAGGTGATGAGTTCAATCTTTTTTTTTTTTTTTGAGTCGGAGTCTCACTCTGT
>NW_007259569.1:0-6082 GCF_000164805.1 Carlito syrichta | reverse complement strand
ATCCACTCACCTCAGCCTCCCAAAGGTGTGGGATTACAGGCTGAGCCACCAAGCCCAGCTGATGAGTTCAATCTTAAGTGTGTTAAGTGTGAGATGTCAGTGAGACACCCAGCAGTTGGACATATGTGTCTGGGGCTCAGGGGAGAATTCTAGGCTTGGGCTATGAATATGGGAGCATGTAGATGAGGGAGAAAAGATTAGATTGGATGGGGCCCAAATGGGAGGGCATAGGTTCTGAAGTGAGAAGAGAGGAGGTTTGAGGACAGGGGCCTGGGGACCACTGCCACGTAAGAGAGGCGGAGGAAGATAACTTCGTAAAGGTGGTTGCACAGGAGCGATAATAGAATAAGAAGAGAGATAGGAACGAAGGTCACAGAGGCGAAGAGCGTTTCCAGGGGAGCATGCTCAGCAGTGCCCAGGGCTGAAGGAGCCCTCTAAGATAGGAGCTGTGAAGTGTCCATTGGGTCCAGTGTTTACCTTGGATCTTCAAGCAGATTTAGGGGAGTGGCGGGAGCAGAAGTCAAATTGCAAGACTGAGGAGTGAAAGGAACCAGTGAGGTGGAGTGGCAGTGGGGGAGGAGGAGAGAGTGAAAGGTTGGAGAGTCCTTATTATAAGGTTAAGAGATAAGGAATCCCATTTTAGCCATAAAGAGTTAACAGACAGATTAAGCTGAAAACCCAGAAGACAAAGGAATTAACCAGTGGAGCCAGATACCGGGGTAGAAGGTGGGGACTTGGATGACTTGAAGAGCCCAGGGAGAGGGGTAAGAGCTCTATGAGTAGGAGAAGGGAGAGCTCTCTTTGAAGGGTTACTTCTCATGGAAGCATTTTTCAATGCGAAGGAAGCAGTGAAGACCAAATCATCAATGCATGAATTGGGGCTCTTTGCAAAAGTTGGATAGTGTGGTGTAATCATGTGTTAGTTCAAATAGAACCCTGAACCTTGGTCACAGGCATCTGGAGAGGACAGTGCTGACAAAGACACTGGTCACTGACTGAGAAGTACAAACAATGCACACTTCAAAAGTGTTTATACAGATCCAAACAGATTTTAATGTATGCATAGAAGCCTATAGTATTAATCAAGGTAAAAAGTCTCCCTTGAAACAAATCAGGAGTCTTTACAGTGAATACATAAGACCTAATGAATGGGTTTGCTGATTCTATCCTGCTCTGAACTTTGGCCAGGAGCAGAGCACTAAGAAAACAACTGGAGAAAGGTGTTAGTCTCCCTTCCTGGTTCTTGCCTCAGAGGCTGCCCTAGCCCTGAAGGTTCAGCAGAACTCTGACAGAAATGAGTTCCCAGTCTTGGCAACTGCGCTGATCTTTTTTGAAACAGAGTCTCACTGATCATAGCGTTTGCCTTCCAAGGGAGAAGTAGGTGCTTAGGGCTAAGACATTCTGTTTATTTGCAAACAATAGAGCCTATCAGCTATTTCAGAAAAGCTTAAGCAAGTAAGTCATTGTCTAACTGAAAAACAATGGGTCGCCCCTTACTACAGGACAGGGTGACATATATTGGCCAGAGAAGCAAGACAACTGGTGTTGACCCAGGCTCTGCTACAAGCCTGCTGTGTGACTTTCAACAAGTCCTGCTTGCTGGGCCTTAGCTGCTCCATCTGCCAGGTAAGTGGAGTGGACAGAAGATCTCAGGGACTTGCAACCCCTAACTTAATAATAAGTTTTCAAAATCAATAAACTTTATTTTTAAAGCAATTTTATGTTCACAGCAAAGATGAACAGAAAATACAGAGAAACCCATACACTGCCTGTCCCCACCCACACGTAGCCTCCCCCATTATCAACATTCCTGCACTGCAGTGATACATCTAAGACAGTCAATGACCCCATGTAGTCACGTCATTATCACCCAAAGTCCATAGTTTACGCTAGGGTTCACTCTTGGTGTTGTACATTCTGTGAGTTTTGACAAGTGTATAATGACAGGTGTTCACCCTTACAGTATCGTACAGAATAGTTCTCCTGCCTTAAAAATCCTACGCTCCACCTATTCATCTCTCCTTCTCCACCAAACCCTGACAAGCCCCTATCTTTTTACTGTTTCCACAGTTTTACTTTTTCCAGATCTCATGTAGCTAGAATTATACAGTATGCAGCCTTTTCAGGTTGGCTTTTTTCACTAAGTAATATGCATTTAAAGTTCTGCCATGTCTTTTCGTGGCTTGACAGTTCATTTCTTTTTAGCATTGGATAATATTCCAGTGTCTGGATGTACCACAATTTATTTGTTTGTTTGTTTGAGGCAGGGTCTTACTCTGTTGCTCAGGCTGGAGTGCAATGGCATGACTAAGGTTCACTGCAACCTCAATCTGAGCTTAGACATTCCTTTTGTTTCAGCCTCCCGAGTAGCTGGAACTATAGATGCACACCACCACACCTGGCTAATTTTTTGACTTTTTTTTTGAGTCAGAGTCTCACTCTACCACCCAGGCTAGAAGGCAGTGGCACGCTCACAGCTGCCCCATTGTCAACACCTGGACTCAGACAATCCTTCCGCCTCAGCCTTCCAAGTAGCCGGAACCACAGGCGCACGCTACCACGCCCTACTAATTTTTTTTTTTGATACATTGTAGAGATGAGGTCTCACCAAGTTGCTCAGGCTGGTCTCGAACCCCTGGGCTCAGGCAATCCTTTCACTTCGGGCTCTCAAAGTACTGAGAGTACAGGCTTGAGCCACAGCACCCAGCCAAGTTTTTGATTATTTGTAAAGAAGAGGTCTTCACTGTGTTGCCAAGGCTGATCTTGAACTCCTGGGCTCAAGCAATCCTCTCTCCTTGGCCTCCTAAAGTGCTGGGATTACAGGCATGAGCCACTGTGCCTGACCCAATTTATTTATACATTTGGGAAATTATGAATAAAGCAGCTATAAAATGCATGTGTAGGTTTTTATGTGGACATAAGTTTTCAATCATTTGGGTAAAAGCCAAGGAGCACAATTACTGGATCTAATGGTAAGAGTATGTTTAGTTTTGTAGGAAACTACCAAACTTATCTTCCAAAGTGGCTGTACCATTTTGCATTTCCATCAGTAATGAATGAGAGTTCCTGTTACTCCACATCCTTGCCAGTGTTTGGTGTTATCAATGTTCTCAATTTCAGCCATTCTAATAGATGTCTCATTGTTGCTTTACTTTGCAATTCCCTAATGAAATGATATTTATTTTTTTACATGCTTGTTTTTCATTTATATATTTTCTTTGTTGAGGCTTCTATTCAGGTCTTTTTGTCCATTTTAAAATCAGATTGTTTGCTTATTATTGAGTTTTAAGCATTCTTTATATATTTTAGTTAACAATTCTTTATCATGTGTCTTGCAAATATTTTCTCCCAGTATGTGGCTTGTCTTCTCATTCTCTTGATAGTGTCTTTTGCATGGCAGAAGTTTTTAATTTTAATGAAGTCCCACTTATCAATGATTTATTTCATGTAATGTGCATTTGATGTTGAATCCAAAAAATCCTCATCATACTCAAGATCATCTAGGTTTTCCCCCATGTTATCTTTTTGAAGTTTTATAGTTTTGCATTCTACATTAGTTTTGTAACTTATTTTCAGTTAATATTTGTGAAGGGTGTAAGGTTTGTGTCTGGAGTCATTTTTTAAATTAGTGTTTTCATGACAAAAGCTTGCCTGAATAATTTGAATTCATTAGTTGAATGAATAGTCTTATTCAATTTCTTCTTGTGTGAGTTTTGGCAGATTGTGTCTTTCAAGGAATTGGCTCATTTCATATAGGTTATCACATTTGTGGGCATAGGGTTGTTCATAATATTCCTTTAATGTTCATGGGATCTGTGGTAATATGTTCTCTTTCATTCTTGATGTTAGTAATTTGTATCTTTTCTCTTTTCTTCCTAGTTATTCTGGTTAGGGATTGATCAATTTTATTGATCTTTTCAAAGAACCAGTTTTTGGTTTTGTTGATTTTTCTCTATTCATTAACTGCTTTCAATTTCATTGATTTCTGCTCTAATCTTTATTATTTCTTTTCTTTTGCTTACTTTGGGTTTAATTAGCTCTTCTTTTTTCGAATTTCCTAAGGTGAATGCTTAGATTATTGATTTTTAGATTTTTCTTCTTTTCTAATATACATGCTCAATGCTATAAACTTCCCTCTAAGTGCACTGCTTTTGCCACATCACACAACCTTTGATAAGTTCTATTTTCATTTTCATTTAGTTCAAAATATTTTTAAGTTTCTCTCATGACTTCTTCAATCCATGTGTCATTTAGAAGTGTGTTGTATAATCTCTAAGTAGTTTGATTTTTTTCAGCTATTTTTCTGTTATTGATTTCTAGTTCAATTTCATTGTGGCCTGAGAGTAGACACTGTATGATTTCTATTCTTATAAATGTGCTAAGATTTGTTTTATGTTCCAGAATGAAGTAGCCTATAGGTGTCAATTTTATATATTTATATATATATATATATATATATATATATATTTTTTTTTTTTTTTTTTTTTTTTTTTTTGAGTCGGAGTCTCACTCTGTCACCCAGGCTGGAGTGCAGTGACATGCTCATTACCACCACAGCCTCGACCTACTGGGCTCAGGCAATCCTTCCACCTTAGCCTTCCAAGTAGCTGAAACCACATGCACATACCACCATGCCTGGCTAATTTCTTGATTTATTGTAGAGATGAAGTTCCTCCAAGTTGCTCAGGCTGGTCTCGAACCTCTGGTCTCAGGCAATCCTCTCGCTTTGGCCTCCCAAAATGCTAGGATTACAGGTGTGAGCCACTGCGTCTGGCCTAGGTCTCAATTATATTAAGTTGATTGATGGTGTTTGATGGACCTCTGTCCTTATTAATCTTCTGCCTGCCGGATCTGTCCATTTCTGATAGAGGGGTGTTGAAGTCTGTAACTATAATATGAGATTCACCTATTTTTCCTTACAGTTCTATCAGTTTCTGCCTCATATATTTTGACTCTCTTTTGTTGCATATGTACACATTAAGGATTGTTATGCCTTCATTATATAATGCCTTTCTGTATCCTTGATAGCTTTCCTCACTCGGAAGTCTGCTCTGTTTGACATTAATAAATCTACTACTTTTTTTTGACTAGTGTTAGCATGATATATTTCTCCATCTCTTTACTTTTAACCTATATGTGTCTTTGTATTTAAAGTGGTTTTCATGTAGATAACACATAGTTGGGTCATGGTTTGTGATTCACTCCAATAAGCTCTTAATCGGTGTGTTTAGATGTTTAAAGCAATTATTGATATAGTGGGGTTAATGTCTACCACATTTGTTACCGTTTTCGATTTGTTACCTTGATCTTTGTTCCTGTTTTTGTCTTCCACTTTTTTTCTTCAGTGTGTGTGTGTGTGTGTGTGTGTGTGTGTGTGTGTGTGTGTGTGTGTGTGTGTGTGTTTCAGTCAGGGTCTCACTCTGTTGCCCAACTGGAGTGCAGTGGCGCAATCAGGCCTCACCATAGCCTTGACCTCCTGGGCTCAGGTGATCCTTTCACTTCACCATCTCAAGTAGTTGGAACTACAGGCGGACGGCACAATGCCCAGTTGATTTTTTTGTGGAGATGAGGTTTCACTATGTTGTCCAGGCTGGAGCAATTGTGGTTTTATTTAAACAGTTTTGTGACTCCATTTTCCCTTCTTTCTTGGCATATCAGTTTTTGAGTTGGAGTCTCACTCTGCCACCCAGACTGGAGTGCAGTGGCCGCTCCCGGCCACCGCAGCCTGAACCCGCTGGGCTCCGGCGATCCTCCCGCCTCAGCCTTCCGAGTAGCCGGAATTACAGGCATGCGCTACCACGCCCGGCTGATTTTTTGCTTTATTGTAGAGATGAGGTCTCGCTGCCCGGGCGGGTCTCGAACCTGCCCAGGCGGGTCTCGAACCTGCGGGCTCAGGCAATCCACTCACCTCAGTCTCCCAAACAGTTATACGTTTTTTTGTTTTTTTTTCGAGTCGAAGTCTCACTCTGTCACCCAGACTGCAGTGCAGTGGCCGCTCCGGGCCACCGCAGCCTCAACCCGCTGGGCTCCAGCGATCCTTCCGCCTCAGCCTTCCGAGTAGCCGGAATTACAGGCGCGCCTG
>NW_007259568.1:4397-8442 GCF_000164805.1 Carlito syrichta | reverse complement strand
GCTGTCAGCCAAGCTCCATATTCTAGGTTTTGTAAGAGAGGAAACCCACAGTGGTTCAGCCCATCATGCAAATGTACGTGGGTCCCAAGACTTAGCATATATGCATTGGGTATGGCCAAGAAACCGTTGCCATGAAGCCAGAACATGTGAACCAACTCCTGCCTCCCATCGGCTGCTAACTACACCAGCACATGCATCACCACTATGGCCATGAGAGGGTAATTAAGGATCAGTGATCGTCTCACAAGCGGGAGACATTCTGACATTATCTCTAGGTTTGAGTTCAGTGACTCATCTAAGGTCGCTCAGTAGGTGTGTCATAAATTCAGGACTAGAACCTGGCGTCTCTTTGGCAGGTCCCATGCTGGACCAGGGGCAGACAGACATGCTGATTGATGATGTCTCCTTCCTCATACCCTCTCCTCCAAGACCCCATGGAAGTCCCAACTCTCTGCACTCCTGGGGCAGCATAGGGTGTCATAGGGTCATCAGAAGCACACAACTGTAACCAGCTATTCCTTGCCTCCTTCCCTCTTCCTTCCTCTCATCCTATTCTGTCCTTTCCTCCCTCCTTCCTTTCTCCTTTTCCTTTTATTAATTTATTCACTGAGGTCTCTTGGATTGCCACTATAAGAAATGGGCAATAACATCCAGGCAGGGTGGCTCATGCCAGTAATCCCAGCGTTTTGGGATTACTGACCAGCCTGGGCAGCATAGTGAGACCTCATCTCTACAAAATAAAAAATATAGAGAAATTGGCCAGGCATGGTGGTGCAAACCTGTAGTCCCAGCTACGCGGGAGGCTGAGGCAGGAAAATCTCTTCAGCCCAGAAGATTGTTGCTTCGGCGATCCGTAATTGTGTCCCTGCATTTCAGGCTGGGTGATAGAGTGAGACCCTGACTCAAGAAAGAAAGAAAAAAGGCAATATCATGTACTGGGGAGAAGCTACATTACATTAAGTACTAAAGCAGATGGTTGAACACACACAGACAGTTATTCTACAAGGCAAAAATAAATGCTAAGAAGGATATG
This sequence comes from Carlito syrichta, assembly GCF_000164805.1. NCBI lineage: Eukaryota > Metazoa > Chordata > Mammalia > Primates > Tarsiidae > Carlito > Carlito syrichta. The sequence continues at coordinate 7,409 of NW_007259568.1, read as the reverse complement.
TGCTCATTACATCTTTGTCTCTCAGTTTCAACACTGTCTTCTGCAGTACGGAGCCAGGACTTTGCAAATCTCATCTCTCCATTGTGGCCTCTTCCTTCCTGGCCAGATCCTTTCCCATCACCCTCAGTGCTGCCACAACCACGTGACTTCACCAGGCAAAAGCTTGTCCAGTTTTCCTGGTGTCCAATGCTCACCAAGCCGGGTGTTCAGGCTCCTCAGCGAGCCCAGATTCAGCCAAGCATGTACCCATCCCACAGGTTTGAGTCTCAGGTCTGTGGGTTCCTCCCCTGTGTCCTCCCTCTTTTTTTCATCCCCTGTGGGGTGGAAGCTGCTACCTTTATTTGCCTCTGCAATACCTTCCTGTTTTCTTTTTGCCTTTTCAGTGAACTAGCTGAAAATTCATCATAACATGTTAGTTTGCTCAGGTTGTTGTATCAAAATGCCACAGACTTAGAGGTTTAAGGAACAGAGGTGTCTTGTCTGGTAGTTCTGGTGGCAGGAAGTCCAAATCAAAGTGTCAGCAGGGTTGCTTCCCCTGAGGACTTTGAGGGAGAATCTGGTTCATGCCTTTCCCCAGCTGCTGGGGGTTTGCCAGCAGTTTACATATTCTCTGACTTGTAATGCATCACCCCCATCTCTGTTTTCATCTTCACCTGGTACATTCCTTGTTTGCTGTATGTGCCCAGATTTCCTCTTCTCATAAGAACATTAGTCATATTGTGTTAGAGAACCACATTGCTCCAATATGACCTCATCTTAACTAATTATATCCAAAGCAATTCTAAAAGGAGGGACCTCAAAAAAAAGGCATTTATTTATAAAATGTTTTGTATTTGTCTTCACATGTTTAGACTTCAGTCACCACCAATATACTCTCTGTGTGATGCAATATATCTATTGAGACACTTTTTTCATTGCTCAAAACAGTTTTTGAGCTCATCCATTTTGGTGCCTTCTAGTGCCTCTGACATTTTTTATTTCACCTCTTCTACATTGGCAAAATGTTTCTCTTAGAGGACTTTTTTCATCTGTGGAAACAAAGAAAAATTTGGTTACAATGAGATCAGGTGAACAGGGAAGGTGGAGCATTAGGTTCCAGCTTCTTTTGGTCAAAAACTGCTGAACATTCAATGGTGTGGACAGACATACCTGTAAATCACCTATCATGAAATGGGCAAATGTGTTGAAAGAATCATAACAAAAATTCACTGAAGCTGAATGCAACCTCTCAGTATACTAGCTGACACACTGATGCCAATGGGTTCCTAAGACACTTACCTAGTGGGGGGATTTGCACTACAGGGAACCCACTCTCCAAAAGACAGTTTTGCTTTTTTGAGGTCTTTCTCCTGTTTCCAAGTAAGATTACATTCTGAGATATTGAAGATTAGGCCTTCTACAGATGAATTTTAGAGGCACACAGTTCAACACAAAACATTACCTGCTTAGTAATTTTTTATTTTAATTTTTTTGTTTGTTTTTTTTTTTGAGTTGGAGTCTCACTCTGTTGCCAGACTGGAGTGCAGTGGCCACTCCCGGCCACTGCAGCCTCGACGTGCTGAGTTCCAGCGATCTTCCGCTCAGCGTTCTAAGTAGCTGAAACTACAGGCACGTGCTACCACGCCCGGCTGATTTTTTGATTTATTGTAGAAATGAGGTCTCACCAAGTTGCCCAGGCGGGTCTCAAACCCACGGGCTCTGGCAATCCACTCACCTCAGCCTCCCAAGGCGCAGGATTACAGGCTGAGCCACCGAGCCCGGCTTATTTTTATTATTAATAATAATAATTTTTATAGTCCCGAGGTCTTGCTGTGCTGCTCAGGCTGGTCTCAGACTCCTGGACTCAAGCACTCCTCTCTCATTGGCCCCCAAACTCTGGGATTACAGGTGTAAGCCATTGTGCCTGGCAAGAATTATTTATATTAAATTTTCTCTGTCCAAATAGGTGGTATGGTTTCTGTCTCCTGAATAGATCCTTACTGATACAAGGGATTAAGACTTGAGAAGTCAAAGGAGGAAGTGATTTATTCTGACAATGAGGATACAGTACAATGACTTCAACCAGACTTTGAAAGTTGACTTGGATTTTGATAGATAAAGAATGTGAGTAAAATATGAATTTCAGGAGACACTGAGTATGGTGACCAGGCTGCAGTGCAGGATTTATCAAGGAGTGCCCTCAAGGGACACAGAGGCCTAACCAGTGTGGATTTTGGTGGCATAGCAATGAACCCAGGCTTTTTCTCTGGGCAATGAAGAACTATCAAATGTGTCTGAGGAGGAACAGAACAGGATTGAATGTGTCAGAGGAGTATCAAGAAATTGCCTGAGGTCATAGCCATAGGACTGGAATAAGACTCACAAAGATGATTCTGCATTTCTGCTGAAGCTCATGCTATGGAGCAAGTAAAGACCAAGTCTGGACTAAGACTCCGACCTTGACCTTGCCCTGCTCTACCTTTCACATGCAGAGGAATGTCTCTGTCTCCTGGCACCAGGTCCTTCTGTGGGTGGAGGAGGCAGATGGTTAAGCTCTCGGATGTTCCTTGGAAGCTCAGAAGTCACATCTGGCAACCATATCTCTTGTCCCTTAATCAGAGCTGCTGCCATTTCCTCACTTTACACATTTCATTTCCAGATAAGGTGATGTTTGAACAAAGGATTTTTTGACTACATATAAATTTGAAAAATCACTGAGATATGTGATTGTCAGAGTTCTGACACTAGTATCCTCAGCTGATTTCATGACACGCAAGCTTCCAGTCTGAAATACAGCAAATTAACACATATCCTTTCCAGGGTCAGACAGTGGATCTTCTGGTCAGATACAGTGGGATATGTAATCATGTCCCTCAGTGTGGAACTGTTAAGTATTTGGTTGTTTTTATGATGAATATAATGTTAAATGGAAAAGCTGGGATGACCAACCTGAACAAGGAGAATAATACATTCAAGTAAAAGTAATTCACCTTTATTCTATTAATACCAATGAAGATAATTCATTTGACAGTC
>NW_007259568.1:2428-3351 GCF_000164805.1 Carlito syrichta | reverse complement strand
AAAGCTTACAACCTGTATTCAAGTACATACTGGGGGGGGGGGACGACAAAAAATATATACATGTTTTAAGGGATATTATCTATGTATTACTTTTCAAAGCTGAATTGAATTATGGTAGCAAAGTTTAGTATGTCGTTCAATAAAGAGATAGCATTTTTCAAATGAATGTTAGGATCACCATGCGATAGGCAGTATAGTCAAAGAAAATGGTGGAAGTACGGTTTTTAGAGGTGCACAAGACCACTTTGAAATGTTATTTGAAATTTGAAAGCATTGTGGAAGTGTGACAATGGAGGCGTGAGTATGCAACAGAACCTCCAACATGCTTAACAATTTCACATGTTATGATAAGTTTGAGATGCATGGGACTGTGTGTGATGTGCACAAGGGAAGATCTGGGAGGCCTTGCCCAGGAACAAGTCCTGCAGTCGTTCACCATCATCAGAAGTGTCTGGATGCTGATGGAAACCACTTTGAGCAGCTCTTGTTCTTGCAGAAGTCAAATGTAACTTGGATTCATCTTTTGTTATCAGTATGTATTGAGTATTACAATTTTAATAGTGTTTTTTTTCCTTTCTTAAACTGTGTATACTTTTTTGGCACCCTCCATATATATACACACACACTTGTTTATGTATTGATTTACTATGATGAATTGATGTATGTGGTTATGGAGGATGAGAAGCCCCCACCTGAATATCCAAGAAAGTTAGTGGTGTAATCAGGTCTAAGACCAAAAGTCTGAGCACCAGGGGACTTCAGGGTGTGACTCCCAGTCTAAGGGCAGAAGAAGACCTATGTACCAGGCATAGGGCAAGCAAGAAGGGAGGGAGGAAAGGGGAGAGGTTTTTTTCTCTGTGTTTTGTTCTATCTAGGCCCTCAGAGGATTGGGTGACACCCACCCATGTTGGAAGAGCAATCTG
>NW_007259568.1:0-1047 GCF_000164805.1 Carlito syrichta | reverse complement strand
TTATTTCTTCTGTCCAATGGCTCTCTAGCTACCATGTTTTATTTTCTGAAATGTTCTGTGTTGGACAACAAAATTATATGCCCAATTATTATACCTGTTTTAAGGTGTTATTAGACCTGTTTGCAATCTTTTACTTGATGTAGCATCATCAGTGCACTGGGTTATTGTCAGTTTCCTAAAAGATCTCTCTGTCATCAGTCTGGTTTCATTTCCATGTATCTTCCAGTCTACTTCAAGAATCATCTTGCTACATCATAAACAGACCAAATTATTTTCATGAAGATAATAATTATCAAGTGTTCCTCACTGTCTAGCAAGTAAGTCCAAAATTCTGAGCAAGACATAAAGGTTTACATATAATTGGTTTGAGTCCTGTCCACTTTTCTGAGCTATCTCCAGTCTGTCCCAGGAAAGACCTTTATTTCCCAGTTGCTTGTCCTGCACATGCATGACCAGCACTTCTTGCTTTTCTGTACCTTGCTGTTCCCTTTACCTGAAAGTCATGTTTCCCTTCCCAGTCTGATGGGCTATGACCCTTTGCCCTCCATCAGTCACAAGGACCTTCTCCTCCAGCGCCCCCTGAACTTCCAGGCTGGAATCACATCCTCTTGCAGGCAGCCCAGGAAGAGATGATGTATTTCCCTGCAATTTGATTTTTCCCCCCAATCCACATCTTGCCTGTTTTTCCCTGCCATGCAGGATCGCAGAGCATGAATGTGCTAAAGTTTATTTAATTATATCTCTCCTAAAGAGCATTTAAATGGTTTCTAATTAGTCATTACTGCATATTGTGTCACTGGAGCTGTCCTAGCACATGTGTATTGTGTTCCTGTGTAAGAGTTTCTCGGGATTCACCACCTTACAATATGCAGTTGCCAGGTAAGACTTCTGGTTGGGTACAGTGCCTGTGTCCCCAATGTGAGCAAATGTGAACCTGAAAGAGCCAATCTTTCAAGATGGAGTCTGAGTTACTGCCTAGGCTTAATTAATTATCCAATTAAATACTTTTCTGAGTTTCAGTCTCACTCTGTCACCCAGGCTGGAGTG
>NW_007259567.1:3260-9685 GCF_000164805.1 Carlito syrichta | reverse complement strand
CTAGTTAAGTCAGCTACTAGCCAGATGGTTAGCTAGGTAGCTAGGCTGTTAAGTCAGCTGAAAAGTCAGCAGGCTACATAGGTTGCTAGCTAGTTAAGTTAACTGGCTATCCAGCTGGCTAGCTAGGTAGCTAGGCGGTTAAGTCAGCATGCTAGCCAGCTGGCTAGCTAGCTATGTCAACTAGTTAAGTCAGCTGTATAGACAGCTGGCTAGCTAGGTAAGTAGACATTTAATTCGTCTGTCTAGCCCACTGGCTAGCAAGTTAAGTCACTTAATTAGGTCAGCTGGCTAGCAAGCTGGCTACCTAGGTAGCTGGTTACTTAAGTCAGCTGTCTAGACAGCTGGCTAGCTATTTAAGTCAACTAGTTAAGTCAGCTCGTTAGCCAGCTAGCTAACTAGGTAGAGAGCTAGTTAAGTCAGCTAGCTAGCAAGCTGTCTCACTAGATAAATCAGCTAGTTGAGTTAGCTGCTTAGTCAGCTGGCTATCTGGTTAAGTCAACGATTTAAATCACCTTCCTAGCCAGCTAGCTACCTAGGAAGCAAGCTAGTAAAATCAGCTGGCTTCCCAGCTGGCTAGCTACATAGCTAGCTAGTGGTCAGCTTACTAGCCAGCTGGCTATTTGGTTAATTCAACTAGTTAATTCAACTTGCAGGCCAGCTGGCTAGCAAGATAAATCAGTTAGTTAAGTCAGTTGGCCAGGCAGCTGACTAGCTGGTATGTCAGCTTGTTAAGTCAGCTGGCTAACTAGGTAACTAGCTAGTTAAGTCATGTTGTCAAATCACCTGGCTTGCTAGTTAAGTCAGTTAGTTAAGTGAGCTGGCTAGTCAGCTGGCTAGCTAGTTATGTCATCTAGATATGTCAGCTCACTTACCAGCAGGTTAGCTAGGAAGTTAGGTCGTTAAGTCAGCTGGCAGGCCAGTGGGCTATGTAGGTAGGTAGCTAGTTAAGTCAGCTGGATAGCCATAAAGCTATCTAGTTATATCAGCTAGTTAAATCATCCAGCTAGGTAGGTAGCTAGCTAGTTAAGTCTGCTGGCTAGCCAGCGGATACTGCACTTAAGTCAGCTAGTTAATTCAGCTGGCTAGGCTGTTGGCTAGCTAGGTAGCTAGGCAATTGAATCAGCTGACTAGCAAGTTGGTCTGCTAGTTAAGTCAGCTTGTTTAGTCAGCTTGGTAACCAGCTGGCTAACTAGTTAAGTCAACTTGTGAAGTCAGTTGTCTAGCCAGCTTGCTAGCTAGTTAAAAAGGTAGTTACTTCAGATGGGTTACCAGCAGGCTCTCTAGTTATTTCAGCTAGTCAGCTGGCTAGCTAGGTAGCTAGCGAAATAAGTCAGCTAGATAGATCAGCTAGTTTGCTAGTTAATTCATCTAGTTAAGATATCTAACTGTATGATAGCTAGCTAGATAGCTAGCTAGTTAAATCTGCTAGTTAATTCAGCTGGCTAGCTAGGTAGCTAGCTAGTTTAATCAGCGAGTTAAGTCAGCTGCATAGCTAGTTAAGTCAGTTAGTATCTCAGCTGGCTAGGCAACTGCATAGCAGGGTAACCAGTTAGTTAATCAGCTGGGTAGACTGCTGGCTAGCTGGTTAAGTCATCTAGTTAATTCAGGTGGCAAGCCCTGTTACTATCTAGTTAAATCAGCTAGTTAAGTCAGCTGGCCAGGCAGCTGGCTAGCTGTTAAGTCTGCTAGTTTAGTCAGCAGGCTAGCCAGCTGGTTATCTAGGTAGGCAGCTAGTTGAATCAGTTAATTAAGTCAGCTGGCTAGCTAACTAGCTAGCTAGTTGAGTTAGCTGGTTAAGTCAGTTGGCTAGCAGATTAAGTCAGTTAGTTATGTCAGCTGGCTAACCAGCTGCCTAGCACGGTAGCTAGCATGTTAAGTCAGCTGGCTAGCCAGCTGGGTCGATAATTAAGTCACCTAGTTAAGTCATCTCTTGGCCAGCAGGTTAGCTAGGTAGTTAGGTAAAGTAAGCTGGCAAGCCAGCGGGCTATGTAGGAAGCTAGCTAGTTAAGTCACCTGGTCAGCCAGTTAAATACCTAGCTAAATAACCTAGTTAAATCAGCTCACTGGCCAGATAGTTAGCTAGGTAGCTAGGTAGTTAAGTCAGCTGAAAAATCAGTGGGCTACATAGGTAGCTAGCTAGTTAAATTAGCCAGCTATCCAGCTGGTTAGCTAGGTATAGGCAGCTGTCAGCCTGCTAGCCATCTGGCTAGCTAGCTTTGTCAACTAGTTAAGTCAGCTGGCTAGACAGCTGGCTAGCTAGGTGTATAGATATTCAATTCGGCTGTCTAGCCCACTGGCTGGCAAGTTAAATAATCTAGTTAAGTCAGCTGGCTAACAAGCAGGCTCGCTAGGTAGCTTGTTAGTTAAGTCAGCTGTCTAGACAGCTGGCTAGCTATTTAAGTCACCTAGTTAAGTAAGCTGGCTAACCAGCTGGCTAGCTAGTTAACGACCTAGTTGAGTCAATTGGCTAGCCAGTTGGCTAGCTAATTAAGTCAGCTAATTAAGTCAGCTGGTTAGACAGTTAGCTAACTAGGTAGAAAGCTACTTAATCAGCTAGTTAGCCAGCTGGCTAACTTGATAAATCAGCTAGATGAGTCAGCTGCTTATTCAGCTGGCTAACTGGTTAAGTCAAATATATAAATCAGCTGACTAGCCAGCTGGCTACATAGGTAGCAAGCTTGTTAATTCAGATGAATTCCCAGCTGTCTAGCTAGGTAACTACCTAATTAAGTCAGCTGGCTAGCCAGCTGGCTAGCTGGTTAATTCAGCTAGTTAATTCAGCTGGTCAATCAGCTGGCTAGCAAGTTAAATCAGCTAGTTAAATCAGCTGACCAGGCAGCTGGCTAGCTGGTAAGTCAACTTGTTAAATCAGCTGGCTGGCTAGGTAGCTAGCTAGTTAAGTCGCATTGTTAAGTCACCTGGCTAGCTAGTTAAGTGGGTTAGTTAAGTCAGCTGGCTAGCCAGCTGGTTAGCTAGTTAAGTCACCTAGTTAAGTCAGTTCACTGACCAGCAGGTTAGGTAGGGAGTTAGGTCGTTAAGTCAGCTGACAAGCTAGTGGTCTATGTAGGTAGGTTGCTAGTTAAGTCAGCTGGATATTCATCAGGCTATCTAGTTATCTCAGCTAGTTAATCAGCTGGCTATACAGCTGTTTAGGTAGGTAGCTACCTAGTTAAGTCTGCTGGCTAGGCAGCTGGCTACTTCATTAATCAGCTAGTTAATTCAGCTGACTAGGCTGTTGGCTAGCTAGTTAACTAGGCAATTAACTCAGCTGGCTAGCAAGCTGGCCAGCTAGTTAAGTCAGCTTGTTTAGTCAGCTTGGTAACTAGCTGGCTTGCTAGTTAATTCAACTCATTAAGTCAGTTATCTAACCCGCTGGCTATCTAGTTTAAAAAGCTAGTTACATATGATGGGTAACCAGCTGGCTCGCTAGTTATTTCAGCTAGTTAAGTCAGCTGGCTAGCTAGGTAGCTAGTTAGTTGAATCAGTTAGATATGTCAGCTAGTTAGCTAGTTAATTCAGCTAGTTAATTTATCTAGCTATATGACAGCTAGGTAGCTAGCTAGTTAAATCAGCTAGTTAAGTTAGCTGCCTAGCTTGGTAACTAGCTAGTTTATCAGTTAGTTAAGTCACCTGGCTAACTAGTTAAGTCAGTTAGTATGTCAACTGGCTAGCCAACTGTCTAACAGGATAGCTAGCTAGTTAAGTCCCCTGGCTAGCCAACTGGCTAACTGGTTAAGTCAGCTAGTTAATTCACTTGGTCAGCCCTGCTGCTATCTAGTTAAATCAGCTAGTTAAGTCAGCTGGCCAGGCAGCTGGCTAGCTGGTTAAGTCAGCTAGTTTAGTCTGCTGGCAAGCCAGCTGGCTAGCTAGGTAGCTAGCTAGTTAAGTCAGCTAGTTAAGTCAGTTTTCTAGCTAAGTAGCTAGCTAGTTAAGCTAGATAGTTAAGTCAACTGGCTAGCTTGTTAAGTCAGTTAGTTAAGTCAGCTGTCTAGCCAGCTGCCAAGCCGGGTAGCTAGCATGTTAATCAGCTGGCTAGTCAGTTGCCTCACTAATTAAGTCACCTAGTTAAGTCAGCTCACTGGCCAGCAGGTTAGCTAGGAATTTAGGTAGTCAAGTCAGCTGGCACTCGGGCAGACTTTGTAGGTAGGTAGCCAGTTAAGTCAGATGGCTAGCCATCAGGCTATCTAGTTATGTTAGCTGGTTATATCAGCTGGCTATCCAGCTGTCTAGTTAGTTAAGTCAGTTGGCTAGCCAGCTGGCTAGGTGGTTAGTTAAGCTAGTTTAAAAGAGCTGGCTAGCCAACTGACAAGTTAGGTAGCTAGCTAGTTAAGTCAGATAGATAGTTACCTTGGTAGCTAGTGATGTCAGTCAGTTAAGTCAGCTGGCTAGCCAAATAGCTAACTGGTTAAGTCAGCTAGTTTATCCAGCTGTCTAGCCAACTGACTGTTAGTAACTAGATAGATAAGTCATCTTGCTAGTCAGCAGGCTAACTGATCAATTCACTTAACTAAGTCAGCTGGCTAGCCTGTTTTCTAGGTAGGTAGTTCACTAGTTAAGTGAGCTGGCTAGCCAGCTTGCTAGTTTAAGTCAGCTAGGAAAACGCTGGCTAGCCAGCTGGCTAGATAGGTAACAAGCAAGTTAAGGCAGATGGGTAGCAAGCTGATTAGCTGGTAAAGTCAGCTAGTTAAGTCAGCTGGTAACCAGCTGACTAGCTTGTTAAGTCAACACATTAAGTCAGTTGGCTATCCAGCTCATTAGCCAGTTAAAAAGCTAGATAAATCAGATGGCTAGCCATCTGGCTTGCTAGTTATTACAGCTAGTTAGGTCAACTGGCTAGCTTGGAAGCTAGCTATATAAATCATCTTGTTATGCCAGCCAGCTAGCTAGTTAAATCAGCTAGTTAAGTCAGCTGGGTAGCTATATAGCTAGCTAGGTAGCTACCTAGTTAAGTCAGTTAGTTAAACAAGCTAGCTAGCTAGGTAGCTAGCTGGCTAAGTCAGCTAGTTAAGTCAGCTTGCTTGCTAGTGAAGTAAGCAAGTAAAGTCAGCTGGCTAGCCAGCCGCCTAGCTAGGTAGCTAGCTAGTTAAGTAAGCTGGTTAACTAGCTAAGTATCTAGCTAAGTAACCTAGTTAAGTCAGCTCACTAGCCAGCTGGTTAGCTAAGTAGCTAGGTAGTTAAGTCAGCTGGCAAGCTAGCGGGCTACATAGGTATCTAGATAGTTAAGTCAGCTGGCTATCCAGCTGGGTAGCTTGGTATCTATGCAGTTAGGTCAGCCTGCTAGCCAGCTAGCTAGCTAGTTGTCACCTAGTTAAGTCAGGGGCTAGACAGCTGACTTGTATCTAGCTAGATAGTTAAGTCAGCTGTCTAGCACGCTGGATAGTTTTTAAGTCACCTAGTTTAGTCAGCTGGTTAGCCAGCTGTCTAGCTAGGTAGCTTGCTACTTACGTCAGCTGACTAGACAGCTGGCTGGCTATTTAAGACACCTAGTTAAGTCAGCTGGTTAGCCAGCTTGCTAGCTATATAGCAAGCTAATTAATTCTGCTGCCTAGCAAGCAGGCTAGCTGTTTAAGTCAACTGGTTAAATCATCTGACTAGCCAGCTGGCTAGCTCAGTAGCGAGCTATTTAAGTCAGTTGACTAGCCAACTGGCTAGCTAATTATGTCAGCTAGTTAAGTCAGCTGGCAAGCCAGCTATCTAGCTTGGTAGAGAGCTAGGTAAGTCAGCTGGCTAGACTGCTGGCTAACTAGGTATGCCAGCTAGTTGAGTCAACTGGCTAGCCAGCTGGCTAGCTGTTTAAGTCAACAAGTTATGTCAGCTGGCTTGTAAGCAGGCTAACTAAGTAGCAAGCTAGTTAAGTCAACTGGCTAGCCAGTTGCCCATCTAGTTAAGTTAGCTAGTTAACTCAGCTGGCTTCCCTACTGGCTAGATAGGTAGCAAGCTAGTTAAATCAGTTGGCAATACAGCTTGCTAGCTGGTTAAGTCAGCTAGTTAATTCAGCTGGCTAGCCAGCTGGCTAGCTAGTTATGTCAGCTATTTAGTCAACGGGTTTGCCAGCTGGCTAGCTGGTTAAGTCAGCTAGTTATGTCAGCTGGCCTACCAGCTGGCTAGCTAGGCAGGTAGCTGGTTAAATCAGCTAGTTAAGTAAGCTGGCTAGCTAGTAGCAAGCTAGTTAAGTCAGTTAGTTAAGTCTGCTGGCTGGCCAGCAGGTTAGCTAGCTAGTTCGGTAGTTATGTCAGGTGGCAAGCAAGCAGGCTATAAAAGTAGGTAGCTAGTTAAGTCAGTTGGCTAGCCATCAGAAGTCTAGTTATGTCAGATAATTAAGTCAGCTGACTTTCCAGCTCTCTAACTAGTTAGATAGCTAGTTGACTCTCTAGCCAGTTGGCTACTTCATTAATTCAGCTAGTTAAGTCAGCTGGCTAGGCTCG
>NW_007259567.1:1564-3240 GCF_000164805.1 Carlito syrichta | reverse complement strand
TTAACCAGGTGGGTAGCTAGTTAAGTCAGCTCATTAAGTCATTTGTCTAGCCAGCCGACTTGCAAGTTAAAAACCTAGTTACATCAGCTGGGTAGCCAGCTGGCTCTCTAGTTATTTCAGTTAGTTAAGTAAGATGGCTAGCTAGGTAGGTAGCTACTTAAGTCAGCTAGATAGGTCAGCTAGCCAGCTTGTTAGATCAGTTAGTTAAGTCAGTTAGCTACATGATAGCTAGCTAAGTAGCTAGCTTGTCAAACCAGCTAGTTAAGTCAGTTGGCTAGCTAGTTAGTTAGGTAGTTAAGTCAGCTAGTAAGTCAGCTGGCTGGGTAGCTGTCAGTTAGTTAAATCAGATGACTAGCAAGCTGACTAGCAGTATTGCTAGCTTGCTGAGTCAGCTGGCTAGCCAGCTGGCTAGGTAGTTAAGTCACCTAGTTAAGTCATCTCACTGGCCAGCATGTTAGCTAGGTAGTTAGGTACTTATGTCAGCTGGTAAGCCAGTTGGCTATGTAGGTATGTAGCTAGTTAAGTCAGCTGGCTAGCCATCAGGCGTCTAGTTATGTCAGCTATTTAAGTCAGCTGGTTGTCCAGCTGTCTAGCTTATTAAGTCTGCTGGCTAGCCAGCTGTCTACTTTGTTAAGTCAGCTTGTTATGTTAGCTGGCTAGCCTGCTAGCTAGCAAGTTATCTAGGCAATTAAGTCAGCTGACTTTGCAGCTAGCTAGCTAGTTAATTCACCAAGTTAAGTCAGCTGGCTATCCTGCTTGCTAGCTAGGTAGCTAGCTAGTTATGTCAGCTGTGCTGCCAGCTGGCTAGCTAGTTAAGTCACCTAGTTTAATCAGCTGACTAGCCAGATGGCTAGCTAGGTAGCTAGCTAGTGAAGTCAACTGGCTAGACAACTGACTATCTAGAAAAGTCGCCTAGTTAATTCAGTTGGATAGCCAGCTGGATAGCTAAGCCGCAAGCTAGTTAATTCAACTGGCTAGAAAGTAGGCCAGCTAGGTAAGATATCTAGTTAAGTCACCTGGCTGCGAGCTGGCCAGCTATGTAGTGACATAGTTAAGTCAGTTGCTAGCCAACTGGTTAGCTAATTAAGTCAGCTATTTAAGTCATCTGGCTATCGAGATGGCTAGAGAGGTAGACAGCTAGATAAGTCAGCTGACCAGCCAGCTGGATAAATAGATGAGTCAGCTAGTTTAGTCACCTGGCTGTCCAGCTGCCTAGCTCGTTAATCAACTAGTTAAGTCACCTGGTTAACCAGCTGGCTAGCTAGTTAAGTCACCTCGTTAAGTCAGTTGGCTAGCAAGCTCGCTAGTTACTTATAAACTAGTCAAGTCAGTTGGCTAGACAGCTGGCTAGCTAGTTATTTCAGCTAGTTAAGTCAGCTGGGTAGCTATGTAGCTAGCTAGTTAAGTCATCTGGTTATGTTAACTAGCTAGCTAATTGTCAGCTAATTGAGTCAGCCAGCTAGCTTATTAAGTCAGCTAGCTAGCTACATAGCTAGGTATATAGCAAGCTAATAATTTCAGCTAGTAGAGTCAACTGGCAATTTAGGTAGCTAGCTAGTTATGTCAGCCAGATAAGTCAGATGTCTAGATAGTTAAGTCAGCTAGTTAAATCAGCTGGCTAGCCAACTGCGTAGCTGGGTAGCTAGCTAGTTAAGTCAGCTGGCTAGCCAGCTGGG
>NW_007259567.1:1094-1544 GCF_000164805.1 Carlito syrichta | reverse complement strand
AGTTTAGTCATCTGGTTAACCAGGTGGGTAGCTAGTTAAGTCAGCTCATTAAGTCATTTGTCTAGCCAGCCGACTAGCAAGTTAAAAACCTAGTTACGTCAGATGGGTAGCCAGCTGGCTCTCTAGTTATTTCAGTTAGTTAAGTAAGATGGCCAGTTAGGTAGGTAGCTACTTAAGTCAGCTAGATAGGTCAGCTAGCCAGCTTGTTAGATCAGTTAGTTAAGTCAGCTAGCTACATGATAGCTGGCTAAGTAGCTAGCTTGTTAAACCAGCTAGTTAAGTCAGTTGACTAGCTAGTTAAGTCAGCTAGTTAAGTCAGCTGGCTGGGTAGTTGTCAGTTAGTTAAATCAGATGACTAGCAAGTTGACTAGCAATATAGCTAGCTTGCTGAGTTAAGTCACCTAGTTAAGTCATCTCACTGGCCAGCATGTTAGCTAGGTAGTTAGGTAC
>NW_007259567.1:0-804 GCF_000164805.1 Carlito syrichta | reverse complement strand
AGCTAGGTGGCTAGCTATTTAAGCAGGCTGGCTAGATGGTTGGCTATCTTGTTAAGTCAGTTAGTTAAGTCAGTTGCTTCACCGGCTGGCTAGCTATTTGGCAGGCAAGTTAAGACAGCTGTTTAGCAGGCTGGTCATGTAGGTGGCCAGGTAGTTAAGTAGGCTGTCTAGCCGGTTGAACTTCAGGGTGGCTGGCTAGTTAAGCCGGCTGACTATCCTCCTGTCCTACCAGCCGGCTGGCTATTTAAGCTGGTTGGCTAGCCAGCTGGCCAGTCTGCTAGTTAGCTAGCCATCGGCCTAGCCACCTAGCTAGCCAGGTTGCTAGCTAGTTAAGACAGCTGGCTAGCCTTCTACTCAACCAGGTAGCTAGCTAGTTAAATCAGCTGGCTAGCCAAAAGGCCAGTCAACTAGCTAGTCAGCTAGTAAAGTAAGCTAGCTAGCCAGCTAGCTTGCTAAGTCAGCTAGCAAGACAGCTAACTATTCAGCTAGCTAGTTAAGTCAGCTAGTTAGTCAGTTTGTTAGTCAACTTGCTAGTTAAGTCAGCTAGCTATTCAGCAAGATAATCAAGTCAGCTAGCCAGCTAACTATCCTGTTAGCTAGCTAGTTATGTCAGCTAGCTAGACAGCTACATAGCTTGTTTGCTAGCTAGTTATGTCAGCTACATAGCCAGTTAGCTAGTCAGTTAGCTAGTTAAGTCAGCTAGCAAATCAGCTAGTTACTTAGCTATGTAGTTGGCTAACAACTCAGCTAGCTGGTCAGCTAACTTGTGGGCTCGCTTGCTTTCCACCAGGCCAGCTAAATAGT
>NW_007259566.1:3817-8426 GCF_000164805.1 Carlito syrichta | reverse complement strand
GACTTATCTAGCTAGCTACCTAACTAGACAGCTGGCTAAAGAGCTTACTAAACTAGCTGATTTAACCAGCTAAACTGTTGGCTAGCCAGCTGACTTAACTCACTGATATCACTAGATAGCCAGATAGCTATCTAGCTGACTTAACTAGCGGTACCTACCTTGTCAGTTGGCTTGCCAGCTCTCTTACCTAGCTGAATTAACCAACTAGCCAGCTGATTAGTCAACTGACTTAACTTGCACGCTACCTAGCTAGGCACCTGGCTAGCCAGCTGATGTAAATTGCTGAATTAACTAGCTAGCTGCCTAGCTTGCCAGCTGACAAATAGTTAGCTAACTGGCTAGCTACCTAGCTGCAAGCTGACTTAAATAGTTATCTGCCTAGCTAACCAGCTGACTTAACCAGCTGGCTAACTAGTTAGGTTACTTATTATCTAATGTGCTAGCTAGGTAACTTAGTTTTAATACTTAACTCATTAGCAAAAGAGCTACCTAGCGGACACAATCAGCTTACTTATATCATTAGCTAGCTAGGTAGCTAGTTGACTCATCCAGTTGACTTAACTCATAAGCTAACTAGCTACCTAGCATACTTAACCAACTGACTCAACCCACTTCCTAACTTTCTAGCTTGCTGACTCAATGAGTGACTTAATACATTAGTTAACTATCTAACTACCTGACTCAACCTGCTCACTTAACCCATTAGTTAACTAGCTAGCTAGCTATCTTAACAAGCTGACAAAATTTGAAAACTGACTTTGCTCATTGACTTAACTGGCCGAATTAACTAGTTAGATAGCAAACTTAACTATGTGAATTAAAGAATTAGCTAATTATTCAACTAGCTGAATAGCTGACTGAATGGATTAGCTAACTGGTCAGGAAGCAGACCTAAGTAGCTGACTTAAATAGTTAGCTAGCAAGTGAGAGAGCGGATTTTGCCAGCTGACTTAGCTAGCTAGCTGGTTAGTTAGCTGACATGGCTAACTGACTTAACTAGTTGGTTAAAAAGATAGCTAACTGACTTAACAAATGTGTTAACGAGTTAGATAACTGTTTTAACTATCTGGGAAACGAGATAACTAGCTGAATATACTAGTTTGCTAACAAGTAAGCTAGGTGAATTGACTTGTTTGCTGACAAGTCAGCTGACTAGTTAGCTGGTTTAATACATTGGCTGACTACTCGGCCTACATTTTTACTTGCATAAAGGGTAGGCCAAATACTCGGCTGACTATTTAGCTGGGTTAACTTGTTGACTGACATGTTGGCCCACTAGTTAGCTTTGTTATCTAGTTGGTTGACTAATTTACTGACCTAACTAGTCGTCTGATTTGTTGGCCAACTAGCTAGCTTGCCTAACTATTCGTCCCACTAGATAGCTGACATAAATTGTCAACTGACATTTTGCCCACTAGTTGGTCAATTGGTTAGTTAACTTAAGTAGTTGGATGGCTAGTAGGCCAACCATTTAGCTGCATTAGCTAGTTCACTGGCGAGTCAGATGGCGAGTGGGCCAACAGATTAGGTGACTTAACTAGTCGACCAGCTAGTGAGATGACTGGTCAGCTGAATTATCTAGTTCGCCAGCAAGTGAGCCGATTGGTCAGCTGACTTAACTAGTTGCTGGTAGGTGAGTTGAATGGTGAGATGACTTAGCTAGTCGTCCAGAGTGTGATATGACTGGTCAGTTGAATTTAGTCAGCCTTCAAGTGAGCCGACTGGTCAGACTTCACTAGTCAGCTGGTGAGTGAGCTGACCAATGAGCCGAATTAACTATTCAACTGGCGAGTGAGCTAATGCATGACTTTCCTTAACTATTCAGCAGGTGAGTGAGCTGACCTGAGAGCTTACTTAACTAGTTGGCTGGTGATCAAGCCAACTAGTTCGCTGACCTCTTGGCCTGTGAGAGAGTCGACAAGTTAGTTGACTTGTTGGCTGCCATGTGAGCTGACTAGTGTGCTGACCAGTTGGCAGGTGAGCGAACCGAATATTTATCTGACCTGATGGAAAGCAAGCGAGCCCACTAGTTAGCTGACCAGCTAGTTGAGTTGCTAACCGACTAGTTAGCCAAGTAAATAGATGGTTTACTAGCTGACTTAACTAGCTAGCTGACTAGCTAGCTGGCTATCTAGCTAACATAACTAGCTAGCAAACAAGTTCTATAGCTGTCTAGCAAGTTGACTTAACTAGCTATCTAACTGGCTACTTAGCTGGCTAGCTGACAATTATCTAGTTGACTAGCTAGCTGACAAGCTAGCTGACTTAACTAGCTATTTGACAATCAACCTGACTAGCTAGCTGATTAACTGGCTAGCTGAATAGTTACCTGACTTGCTAGCTGACTTAACTAGATAGCTGGCTATCTAGCTGACTTAACTAACTGACTAGCTAGTTGGATGGCTACCTGGCCAGCTACCTGACTAAACTAGCTAGCTACTTGGTTGGCTAGACTGCTAGCCAGCTGTATTAACTAGCTACCTACCTTTGTGACTACCTGACTAGGCAGCCAGCTAGCAAGGTAGCAGACTGGCCACCTGACTAGCCAGCTGGCTTAAATAGCCAGCCATCTGGCTGGACTGTGGGATAGAAAGCTGGCCTAACTAGCCAGCCACCCTGGTGCTCAGCTGCCTAGTGAGCCAGCTTAATTATCTGGCCACCTACCTGACAAGCAGCTAACCAACCGTATTAACATGCCAGTCACCTAACTAACCAAGTGGCTAACCAGCTGACTAAAGTAACTGACTTAATTGGATAGCGATCTGGCTTGTCAGCTGGGTTAACTAGCTAGTCACCTAGCTAACCAGCTGGCTACCCAGCTCACTTAACTCGCTGACTTAACTAGAAAGCCAGCCGGCTAGCCAGCTGACTTAATCAGCGGGCAACCTACATAGACATGTGACTAGCCTGCTGTCTTAACTATCTGACTTATCCAGCTAGCCAGCTGGCTAGCCAGGTGAATTAACTATGTAGCTACCTAGCTAGCCAGTTGGCTTGCCACTGGAATTAACTAGCTCACTTATCCAGCTAGCCAGCTGGCTAGTCAGCTGACTAAACTAGCTGACATAACTAGTTAGCCAGTCAGCTAGCAAGCTACCTAGCTACCTAGCTAACCAGCTGGCTAGAGAGCTGACTTAACTAGGTGATTTAAGTCACTAGCCATCTCACTTAAATAGCTAGAAATCTACCTTACCAGCACACTAGCCAGCTGATTTAGCTAGCTGACTTGAACTGCTAGCCTGTTGGCTAGCAAGCTGACTTATTCAGCTATCTACCAACATAGCCAGCTGGCTAGACAGCTGACTAAACTAGCTGACTTAACCAGCTAGCCAGTTGGCTAGCCAGCTTACTTAACTCGGAGACATTAGTATCTAACCATGTAGCTAGCTAGCTGACTTAATCTTCCGACTTAACTCTTTAGCTAACGATCTTCCTAGATGGCTCAAGCAGCTGACTTAACTCGTTAGCTAACTAGCTAGGAAGCTGACTCATGCAGGTGACTTAACTCATTAGTTAGCTAACTAGCTAGCCTACTCAACTAGCTGACTCAAAACGTTTGCTAACTTGCAAACTAGATGACTCAACCAGCTGGTTTAACCCAGTTAGTTAACTAGCTGACTACCTGACTCAGCTGCTGTCATAAACCTTTTAGCTAACTAACTAGCTAGCTGTCATAACCAGGTGACTTAATTAGAAAGCTGACATAACTACCTGAATTAGGTAGGTGACTTAACTGCTTAGGTAGCTGATTTAACTGGCCAACTTAACTACTTATCTAGTTGACTTAAATACTTGAATTAAATAGTTAGCTAACTATTTAACTTGCTGAATAAGAAGCTGACTTAAGTAATTAGCTAACTAGCTTGGTAACTGACTTAAGTAGCTCACTTAACTAGTTAGCTAACTAGTGAGATAGCTGACTTAGTTAGCTGACTTAACTAGCTAGCTGGTTAGCTAGCTGTTTTAGCTAGCTGACTTAATGAATTGCTTAATGAGTTACCTACCTGTTTTAACTAGTTGGTAAACGAGTTAACTAGCTGACTTATCTAGTTGTTTAATGAGTTAGCTAGGTGACTTGTTAGTTGATGAGTCGGCAGAATAATTAGCTGTTTTAACACACTGGCTGACTACATGACACACTTGTGAGCTGGCTTAACAAGGTGGCCGACTAGCTGGCAGACTTGTTAGCTGGGTTAGATACTTGACTGAAGAATTGGCTTACTAGTCAGCTCTGTTAACTTGTTGGATGGCTGGTGTGCTGACCTAAATAGACAGCCAATTATTAGGCCGATTCATTAGATGGCCTACCTAGTTGGCGACTAGTTAGCTGAGCTAACTTGTCAGCTGACAGGTTGGCTGACTATTTGGCTGATTGGTTAGCTGACTTAACTAGTAGGCAGGCTAGGCAGCCGACTGGTTAACTGACTTAACTAGTCAGCCAGCGAGTGAGCCGACAGGCAAGCTGATTTGACTAATTGTCCAGCGAGTTATCTGACAAGTCAGCTGCCTTAACTAGTCAACCAGCGTGTGAGCCGACTGGTCAGCTGACAACTATTCAGCTGGTGAGTGAACTGACCTGTCAGCTGACATTAGTCGACTTGCGAGTGTG
>NW_007259566.1:0-3797 GCF_000164805.1 Carlito syrichta | reverse complement strand
CAGCTAATATAAACAGCTAGCTAACTAGCTAGATATCCAGCTAACAAGCTGAAAAATAGTTACCTGTGTAGTTAGCTAACGGAATTAATGAGCTAGCTAACTAGCTAGCTTACACGTTATCTAATGTGCTAGCTTAGCTAGCTGACTTAATCTTCCAACTTAACTCTTTAGCTAACGATCTTCCTAGATGGCTCAAGCAGCTGACTTAACTCGTTAGTTAACGAGCTAGCAAGCTGACTCATCCAGGTGACTTAACTCATTAGTTAGCTAACTAGCTAGCCTACTCAACTAGCTGACTCAACACGTTTGCTAACTAGCAAACTAGATGACTCAACCAGCTGGTTTAACCAGTTAGTTAACTAGCTGACTACCTGACTCAACCTGCTGTCATAAACCTTTTAGCTAACTAACTAGCTAGCTGTCTTAACCAGGTGACTTAATTAGAAAGCTGACATAACTACCTGAATTAGGTAGGTGACTTAACTGCTTAGGTAGCTGATTTAACTGGCCAACTTAACTACTTATCTAGTTGACTTAAATACTTGAATTAAATAGTTAGCTAACTATTTAACTTGCTGAATAAGAAGCTGACTTAAGTAATTAGCTAACTAGCTTGGTAACTGACTTAAGTAGCTCACTTAACTAGTTAGCTAACTAGTGAGATAGCTGACTTAGTTAGCTGACTTAACTAGCTAGCTGGTTAGCTAGCTGTTTAGCTAGCTGACTTAATGAATTGCTAAATGAGTTACCTACCTGTTTTAACTAGTTGGTAAACGAGTTAACTAGATGACTTATCCAGTTGTTTAACGAGTTAGCTAGGTGACTTGTTAGTTGATGAGTTGGCAGAATAATTAGCTGTTTTAACACACTGACTGACTACATGACCCACTTGTGAGCTGGCTTAACAAGGTGGCCGACTAGCAGGCAGACTTGTTAGCTGGGTTAGATACTTGACTGAAGAATTGGCTCACTAGTCAGCTCTGTTAACTTGTTGGATGGCTGGTGTGCTGACCTAAATAGACAGCCAATTATTAGGCCGATTCATTAGATGGCCTACCTAGTTGGCGACTAGTTAGCTGAGCTAACTTGTCAGCTGACAGGTTGGCTGACTATTTGGCTGATTGGCTAGCTGACTTAACTAGTAGGCAGACTAGGCAGCCGACTGGTTAACTGACTTAACTAGCAAGCCAGCGAGTGAGCCGACAGGCAAGCTGATTTGACTAATTGTCCAGTGAGTTATCTGACAAGTCAGCTGCCTTAACTAGTCAACCAGCGTGTGAGCCGACTGGTCAGCTGACAACTATTCAGCTGGTGAGTGAACTGACCTGTCAGCTGACATTAGTCGACTTGTGAGTGTGCCAACACTTCAGAGGACTTAGTCAGCCAGTCAGTGATCTGACTGGTGAACTGACTTATCAGGTCGACAGGTGAGTGAGGCATCAGGTGAGCTGCCTTAACTAGTCAGCTGGTGAGCGAGTTGACGGGTGAGCTAACTTAACTAGTCGGCTGGAGAGCAAGCTGACTGGCTAGCTAAACTGTTGTCGTGTGAGAGAGCTGACAATTTAGTTGGTCTGTTGGCTGGCGAGTGAGCCATATAGTTTGCTGACCAGTTTGCAGGCAAGGGAGCTGACTACTTAATTGACCTGATGGAAAACAAGCGATCCCACTAGTTAGATGGCCAGCTAGCTCAGTTTCTGGTCCACTAGTTACCTTAGTAACTAGCTGATTTGCTAGCTGACTTTACCTAGCTGTCTAGCTAGCTGGCTATCTAGCTGACATAGCTGGATACCAAACAAGATATCTAGCTGTCTAGCTAGCTGACTTAAATAGCTAGCTAACTGGCTAGTTAGATGGATACCTGACTTAACTATCTAGTTGCCCAGCTACCTAGCTGACTAGCAAGCTGAATAACTAGCTGAGTTAACAAGCTAGCTGAATAGTTAGCTGATTGCTAGCAGACTTAATTAGCTAACCGTATAGCTAGCTGACTTAAGTAGCTGACTAGCAAGTTGGTTGGATAGCTGGCTAGCCAGATGATTTAACTAGCTAGCCAAATGTTTGGCTACACGGCTAGCCATCTGGTTTAACCAGATAGCTACCAGGCTGGCTAGCTGGCTTCCTAGCTAGTGGGCTGGCCAACTGAATAGCCAGCTGGCTCAATTAGGCAGCCTGCTGGCTGGACAGTCACATAGCCAGCCAGGTTATTAGACAGGCACCCTGCTGGTGAGCCAGCTAGCCAGCTGGCTTAACGACCTTGTCACCTAGCTGACAATTCTGCTAACCAGCCGGCTTATCATGCCAGTCTCCTAGCTAGCAAGCCGGCTAACTAGCTGACAAATAGCAGACTTAACTAGATAGCCATCTGGCTAGCCAGCTGGCTTAACTAGCTAGCCACCTAACTAGCCAGTTGTCTTGTCAGGTCACTTAACTCGCTGACTTAACTAAGTAGCCAGCTGGCTAGCCAGCTGACTTAGTTAGCTACCTAACTAGCCAGGTGTCTAGCCAGCTGACTTAACTAACTGACTAAATCAGGTAGCAAGCTGGCTAGTCAGCTGAAGAGAGTAGCGAGCTACTTAGCTAGCCAGTTGGCTAGCCACTTGAATGAATTAGCTGACTTAGCCAGCTAGCCAGCTGGTTAGCCAGCTGACTCAACTAGCTGACATAACAATTTAGCCAGTTGGCTAGCAAGCTGACATAACTAGCTGACAACACTAGCTAGCCTGGTGGCTAGCCAGTTCACTTAACTAGCTAGCCACCTACCTAGCCAGCTGGGAATCCAGATGAATTAACTAGCTGACTTAAATAGCTAGTCAGCTGGCTAGCCAAGTGACTTAACTAGTTCACTAACTAGCTAGTCAGTTGGCAAGACAGCTGACTTAACTAGCTGACTTAAATAGCTGACCTGTTTGCTAGTCAGCTGAATTAATTAGCTTGCTATATAAGTAGCAAGATGGCTAGAGAGTTGACTTAACTAGGTTACTTAACTAGATAGCCAACTGTCTAGTCAGCTGACTTAAGTAGCAAGATACCTAGGTAGCCAGATGGCTTGCCAGCTGACTTAACTATGTGACTTAAATAGATAGCCAGCTGGCTGGACAGCTGACATAACTAGCAAGCTACCTAGCCAGCTGTATAGCCAGTTGACTTAACTAGGTTACTTAACTAGCTAACCAGCTGGCTGGACAGCTGACATAACTAGCAAGCTACACAGCTAGCCAGCTGTCTAGCCAGCTGACTTAACTAGGTTACTTAGCTAATTAGTCAGCTGGATAGCAAGCTTACATAACTATCTAGCTACCTAGTTAGAAAGCTGTATAGCCAGCTGACTTAACACGTTAGCTACCTACATATCCTGCTGTCTTGCCAGTTGACTTAACTACCTCGCTTTCTAGCTAGCCAGCTGGCTAGCGAGCTGACTTAAACAGGTGACTTAACTAGCTAGACAGCTAGCTAGCCAGCTGACTTAACTAGCTAGCTACACAGCTAGGCAGGTTGCTAGCCAGATGACTTGACTAGCTGACTTAACTAGCTAGCCAGCTCACATAACTAGCTGACTTAACTATCTAGCTACCTAGCAAACCAGCTGGATTTGCTACCTGAAATAACTAGCTTGCATTCTAGCTAGCTATATAGCTACCTAGTAGACTTAACTAACTGACTCAACTAGCTAGCTTGCTGACATAACTAGCTGACTTAACTAGCTGGCTAGCTAGCTAACCAATTGACTTTACTAGCTGAAATAACTAGCCAGCTGTCAAGCCATCTGAATTAGCTAACTTTTTAACTAGCTAGCGAGC
>NW_007259565.1:566838-578153 GCF_000164805.1 Carlito syrichta | reverse complement strand
AACATCCAATGTAATACTATAAGAAAATGACTGACGGTACTGGGAAACCATGGGGGGGGGATGGGATTAACAGTCGCAAATATGTGTCTGGGGATGGGGAAACAACTCTTATCAACAGGGTGCCTGAATGAAACGTAATTGTACACCTAACCCTTAATTGTACCCCACAAAATCACAATAAAAAATATTGATTAAAAAAAAAAAAACGACATGAGCTTGACCTTATTATTAAAATGAGACTTGGTGGTTGCACAAAAATTATAGACATGACAGTGTGTGTAATTTAATTGTAATATACAAACATAAGAGAAATTAAAATGATCTGAGATAATCATTACTCAGAGACTATCACTAAGTAAATTTGAGTAAATTTACTGCCAGGCGTGTGTGTGTGTGTGTGTGTTTGTGTGTGTGTTTGTCTGTCTAAATATAGCTACTTAAAACATAAAGTACACTGTATCTCTGCTTGTAATCTGATTCTAACTTACAATATGAATGTGCCTGTTAACATTTCCCTAGCCGATGTGATTTTAGCACAGTTGTGGTGAACAGTTCCATGCACCTTGACAGTGTTCCACATGACATACAAGCAAGGCCATGTTTCTGCTCTGCTTTCTCCAGAGCTGCAAGGGTCACCTAGACACACACAGGAAGATACAACTTAGAAATATAGGGGAGTTAATACAGCAGCCCTTAACCAAGGGGCATGGGAGTTCGTGGAAAATGCTCCAGCATTTTGTCATCATTCTGTTGAGATGATGACAGAATATGTGTTACACAGCAGCATGCAGCAGGACCTCCCAGTGAAACTGAAATGCAGTTGCCTGCAGCAGTCACCAGCTCATTCCTGAAAACCATGTTGGATTTTCTCCCTCATTAATATCACTTTCTCCAAAGCAGTCTGCATCCAAAGCAGTCTTCATCTCAGGGTCTGCTTCCAAACAATCCCAAACTTATTGAACATTTCAACCCCATATTATTGAACAATCAGATTATTTCAATTTTGCATCATTAGAAAAATAATTGCAATGGATATCCATGTATAAATGCCTTTACGTATGGGTCTAATTATTTATTTATTTTTAACAGTAAATGCTGGGTCAAGGATTTTAGAAACTCTTGATATATGTTACCAAATTATCCTTTAGAAAGACTTGTCCAGTTTGCAGAGTGTTGATTTTCCTATAAGCATATGTGACTTTGGGTATTAAACTTTTATTTATTTATTGAATTTTATTTACTTGTATTTTATTTAGAAACTGTCGTGTTCTTAAATAAGATTAGCACATAAGTTATCTTACTCTCATTCTCCTTGTTTGTTCTTGTAATGGGTTTATACTGGCTGCATACAAAGGTAACCAAATAAGCTTGGAAAATATAAAACCCAAACACTAATAGTGAGTAATTTTAGGTAGACTTCAAATCAAATGGTAATAAAATGTTGAACCACAGTAACATGTAAGATGGAATGGAGGTGTTGGAATCCAAGTGTATCAAGGGAAGAGGGTTACCTTTAGACTTCAAGTCAAGTGAGCATGCTAAAATATTAAGAATAAGTGTTAAAGATAGAAAAAGTATAACTCTTGAATCAATAGAAGTGAAAAGGAGGGAATACAATCAGTTTAGTTTTTTCTTTAACCATTCATTGTCTGATAATCTTGAACCTAATCCTCCTGCTGACTGTTAGGCCAATTTTCACACATGATATCTTTCTGTATTTTTTTTTGGAAGACGACTTCATACTCACTGGGACTGATTGAGAGACTCTCATGTGACTGCATTGAGGTCTGGTTCTCCAGAGAAGTTTGGTGTTTGCTAGTGCAAAGGAGTGGGAGGATTGTGGGGTTATTACAAATTCAGGACCTCAGTTTGTATCAGTTTCTTTTCCTGGGGGTTCTCAGACTTGACAGGTAGTCTAGCTCAAATCCTAACCTTGTGTGATGTATAGATGTATAGGCTTAGAGTCATGATTTGTTATGAGAGTCTTTTTAACTTGTTTATCTTCTAATCTGGAGCCAAAACCCCAGACTCTCTTGTTCTCCCCAGGGCAAATTCCATTTTTTTTTTTTCCTATTCTACCCATTTACTTAAAAGGAGATTTTTTTTTTTAAATAATCAATATTTTTTATTATGATATTGTGGGGTACAGTTAAGGGTTAGGTATACAAATATGCTTCATTCAGGCACCCTTGTTGATAAGAGGTGTCTCCCCGTCCCCAGACAGATACTTACTACCATTAATCCCATCTCCCTTCCCCTCCCCCCCATAGTTTCCCACCACTGTCAGTCATTTTCTTATGGTAATACGATGGATAATCAAGGTCCACTATATGAGTGAGAACATGTGATAAATATTTACCAGACGCTTAGATAAAAAAAATTCTGTCTAGGCCAGGCTTGATGGCTCAGCCTGTAATCCCAGCATTTTGGGAGGCCGAGGCGAGTGAATTGCCTGAGCCCATAGGTTCGAAATCCACCCAGGCAACTTGGCGAGACCTTGTCTCTACGATAAATCAAAAATTAGCTGGGCGTGGTAACACATGCCTGTCGTTCCAGCTACTTGGAAGACTGAGGCGGAAGAATTGCCAGAGCAGCAAGTCAAGGCTGCGGTGGCTGGAAGTGTGCCACTGCACTCCAGTCTGGGCGACAGAGTGAGACTCCAACTCAAAAAAAAAAAAAAAAAGAAAAGGAAGTCTGTCTAGTTTAATCTGTAATTTTTGCATGTGCTTTTTGGTCACATTTATTTTTGTTTAGTGTGTTGCCTGTTTATACCTTCTTCCCATTTTTCTCATTGGATATTTAAATGTTATAATCATTTTTATGAGCTGAGCTCTTTGCATATTAGAGATATTAATCTTTTGTCATGTGTTATAAATTGTTTCCCTGAATTGTCTTTTGACAAATTCTACATTGGCTTGTACATCTCTCTTCCCTGTATTGACATTTGTGTGATATTCTCACCATTTCCCCCTTCCACTAGGTCTTTCCACCTCATTTTCTTTTATCATCTTCTCTTTCCTGTATCTGGTTCCCTTGTCCCTAATTCCTGTGCTAAGCATGAAATTGATAGGTCTCCTCTGCTTTGCAGTGATTCTCACCAGGTGTAGAAGAGAGTCCACATCAAAACTGATGGGAGAGCTGGCTCTTCAAGCTCCATGCTCCCCAGACTCTTGAGAACCATGGCACAGTGTGCCATTGTGACTGTCTAATATGCATGGGGCCCCTGAGCTGAACAAAGGTAGAGAAGGTTGAGGATCATTGGCTGAAAGTTTTAAGAAAGCCTGGAAATGCCACTCAAGTTTTCCTTCTCTTTGTTTCTATGATAAAAACTTCCTGTGACCTCAGGGGCCTATCTCTAGAAAACTCCTTCTACCTATGTACGCTTGATATGCAGATTACTTTCTAAACTGGTTGCAGGATGTGCTGAAGTCACATGCTAGCCCAGGTCTTGAAGACGAGCATTCTTTTAAAAGCCTCATCAGTATGAAAGGCTACTGTCTTTATCCAGTAATGCCAGGGGTCAAGTCCAAATTACATCTCCATATCTTGAAAGCTTTCAAGGCTAATGCAGATACACAGGCCTCTGGGGAGGGTTTACTTCTCTGCTTTGTGAATTTTGAGTCACGTGTCTACTGGCCTGGGAAGGGAGGAAGGATGCCTCTTGTATTCTGGGGGGCGCTCTAGGCTGTTCACCACTGGCCAGCAGCTTCTGGAGGCTGAGGGACTTCTGGCTTTATTCTTTTTACCCCAAACACAATTTATGTATATATTTTTAAACTCCTGAAACAGGAAATATTTCTTTGCATTCTTATTTTACAATGTGTGTTCTATTAAAATGGCAGATTATCTCAAATTGATTTGATGTATATTAATTTATTGAAATTACATAGTTGATTGTTTCTCAAAAGGATCTTCCATGTTTATATAGTAACATTAATATAGATATTGAGCATGTTAAAATACACATGAATAGGGCACTAAGCAAAGATATTGAGAGGCAACCACTGTTTAGAATTGGATCTCAACTTCCCCAAACCAAGTTAGAAAAGAAACAGTAGGCAACATAATTCTTATTTGGCAAGAAGAAACAAGCTAAACGTTCATAGAAGAGAAGTATTTTCCCCCATTGAACTACATTTTAAAGGCAAAAATACCATGTGGAACTTATACATTGGAATTAGGATGAATAAATTCATTGCAGGCATAGAAACATTTTTCTTATATTTGTTCCTTACAATAAGTCCTCAGTATAAGCAAAAAGTATAAGGTTTAAGTAAAACTCAGGTGAGTGTTTCTTTCAGAGTAGTTTTAGTGAAAGTATATTCAAAGTAGTTCAGGGATCTAGCTTTCTGGTATTTTAAAATATAATCCAAGGATCTATATATTTAGGACTTAGACTGTGTAGGGAACAGATGTCTCTTAGACTATAATCCTTAACTTAGTTGTAACCCCTGAGCTTTGGGAAAGTTTGGTGGGAGTTTTAATGGAAATAGCAAAAGATGAAATTTGCCTCTAAGATGCTGACTTCAGGTAAAGACCCACACACCTCTCACATCTGTGATATGTCAACAAAATATCTTTAATATTTTATATGATTCATGTTCTTTTGTTAAATCAAAATAGTTATTAATTTAAAGAAACTACTATTCAGTTGTAGGTATCTACTGATTCTTAGAGAAGAAAGTATGTATATTTATATTTAACCATTTAATACTTGCCTGGATAATCAGGTATCTTTTTCTCTGCTCTTTGCTTCAGAATCATTTTAGGCTTGCACTAAACATGAGTATTCCAGATGGTAAAATGATTAGGCCTGACCTATTTTTGTGACTTCTGCTCACAATGAAATCTCTATAGTACAGCTGATAGAAGAAGTACATTGCTAAAAGAGCAGGCTTACTAACACTTAAAAAGACTTCTCTACCTACCTATTTTGTTTTTAAAAATTGCAGAAAAAAATAGCACTCAAGTCTTCTGTGTATGGTCAAAATGCAAGTGAAGGCTATAAGAGAGATCTCCAGCAGTGCTTCTGTCCTCCATTCTGGTGCTGGTACCGGGTTTGCTTAGGGTAAGAAGTGCCACAGATACCTCCCCTGGGACTGTGTTATTGATGGATGTGCTTGCTACTGAGTTGTGCCCCATGTGGTATGTCTGGGAGCAGCTGTACATAATATAATGAAAAATCCCATTATACATTGTGGTTTAGATCGTGAGTGTCAGAGGTAATTTCCACTATGATATAACCTATCTTAGTCTTATTCAGATGTTTTATACATCTTCTTAAATTGAAGTTAACTGATGTGTAATGTAATAGCTATTAAGCCCCATTTATGAGGAGTTGTCTTATGATGCTATGTTAGTCAGCTTGGGCTGCTGTAACAAAAGACCACATACTTAGTGTCTTAAGACAGTGATTTCTTTCTCATGGTTTTGGACCCTGGAAATTCCATATGAGGGTCCAGCAAGGAGCCTCATTTTACCTTAATTACCTTCTACAGACCCTATCTCCAAATATAGTCATGTTAGGGATTAGGCCTTCAACATATGAATCTTGGGAAAATACAGTTCAGTCCATAGCTGATATAAAAAACAAAAACAAAATTGTTGGCACAGTTTCTGTTGACCAAGAAAAAAAATCAGGAAGTAAGCCTATGGGGTTTTGTGGTGATTGATAACCATGGGGCTTTTTAGGATGTGTAGTTACCCATCTGGATATATGGATTGTTCTGTAGATTATAGGAGTTGGAGATCTTTTCTAGCCCTAAAATTCAGTGTTTTAAGGTAATAACCCATTTGGGGGAATCTATTCCAAATAAAAGATGTTTTGTTTTGTTTTGATTGCTCATTCTTTGTTACCCAGAGTATCTAGGGGAAGGTGTAATAGACACACCTGACTGACCTGGGTTTAATTTCTACCTTTTCTACTTATCAGCTAGGTAACCTTCAATTAATTACTGTGTCTCTCTGAGATTGTCTACAAGACAATTAATGCTCACTTTGACTTGCATATATCAGTGAGAATATAGCTATGCTACTGCATATGCTACTAAAACATACTAGCTTCGTTATGAGAAATGATAGAAATTTATTTATCTCATATGTGCAATTCAGAGGTAAGCTGACCAGGGCTGGTAGGAGGCCTTGGACACCAGCCTTCACAGAAGCTTCCATTTCGGAACCAGAGGTGACTGTTCAAATTTTCATTATCTCCCTCTCATGGAAAAGGCAAAAGAATGAGAAGAACTTGTTCTTATTAATTTTTAGGGGCACCATCCTGAAGTGGCACACACAAACTCTGCTTACATTTCTCCCACCATAGTTTAGATGTATGGTGATATCACACAGAGAGACTGGGTAAGAGGTGTCCTCTCTAGTTGTTACTTTATTCACAACAGTTATTCTTCCTCAGATGGTTTTGTAAAGATTAGAAATAATTTATAATTTATCTATACTGAATTGTGAAATACCATAACAAAGTGTTTAGCAAGGTGCTTTGCTCATGGTAAATACCAAAAAGATGTAATCACTCTTTTACTTCCCCCTACCACGTTACTGGTGGTAAGGTGTGGTTCATGGTCTAACAGTTGTCAGCATAACCTAGGATCTTTGGAAATACAGGGTTTCAGTCCCCAGGACAGACCTGCCGAATTACATAAAGAGAAGCCCAGAGCTGACATGTTCTTTGTAAATCTTTTATGGCATTTTACTGGCTGTTAACTTGATCACTTAACAATGGGTTGTGAGAATTAAATGAGATTATATGTATGCAATACTTTAAATCTGTAAAGTGTTTTATAACATTATTTAAGTGTATGTGTATGTGAATCATAAGTTTTGGAATGACAGAATTTGTTTTTAGATTTTCCAACCTTGATAACATTCCTTGATGTTGTAATGTCATGTGAAAAAGGTATTCTATTTCTGGGAAAATTGCTATTCACTGTTGAATTGCTATATACTGTCTGAGGTACAGAGCTTATATTATTATTTAAGGAGATGCTAGGCATACCCCCTAAATTGAGGGTTTTCAGTCTATTTTTAATCACAATTCCTCTATTATGTCTAAATATTTCAGCTTTTTATGTTCTTAATTAAATTGTTACTTCCTTTAATTTTGTGATAGAATATATAGACTTTGACATCAAATGAATATGGAAGTGATTTTTTTTAAGGAAAGATACCTTAAAATATGGGAAAATTTTTATGAGTAGAGAAAGTAGCTAAATGTGAACTTCATCATATCAACGTAAAGAAGTTATGCATCATGTATTAAATTATAAGCAGCCAATCCAGGTTCATACCCCATTGTTGAGCAATAAGAAACTAGGAAAATAACCTGGGAAAGGGATTTGTTCTACCTGTCTCCAGTGTTTTGGGGGTATAACATAAGGTCTTATGAAAATTTACTGTGCATGTGTGCATAGAAGGTATTAATATCGAGTGTTATCACAGCAAGAAGTATATGTGAACGTGTAATGTATGTGAAATAACTAATTATTAAAATGTTTGGCAGAGGTAGGCAATGAGATTGGGTGAAGGTTCAAAAACTACCTATTGGGTAAAGTGTTCACTGTTTGGGGAATGGGGACACCAGAAGCCCACTCCCTACCAGTACTCAGTATGCCCATGTAACAAATATGCAACTGTACCCCTTGAATCTAAAATTAAAAGTTTTAAATAAAAAAAAAAAAGTTTGGCAACAAGCTTGTGAACTGAGCGAGGGCCCTGATAGTTCCGTAAGATTCACGACAGCAGGTGTTCAGGCCTGGGTTCTCGCCCCACGCAGTCAGGAGCCCAGTGAAGTACACACTCATCTGTTTCTGCAGGTCAGTTAGGTATCAGTCATGTGAGGAATGCAGGTCTAAGTGATGCTCATCTGATGCATACAGGGAAAGCCTGGGTTTTAAAAAAGAAGAAGAGCCGTCATCCAAGAAGTTCACAGAGGAAGGGAAGTTCTGAATAATGGATTTTTCTGGGTCCCTGGAAGTCATACTTTTGCTCTCCTGTCTGTCACTGGGAGGGATAACCACAGTGGAAGAGATTCTTGCTACAACTTTAGGGGCAAGCACACCCAAGGCCTATGGACTTGGGGCTGATAAATTCAAAAATATGACTAGGCCTTGCATTTCATTCTGTATTCCTTTTTATTAGCATTCAGCAAATGAATGCTGAACTTTCAACATGGGAGTAGAGGCTGGGGGGATAAACAAATGCATATGATATAATTTTCCTTTAAGGAAAGTTTCAGTTGGTTAAGGAGATAATAAACAGCTTTATCACTGAGAAAGGTAATAACTAACATTTGTACTGTAGTTTAAAATAGATTTTGGTACATTATGCCCACATTTTTAAAACATGCATACATATGGGCACTTAAAAATAAATCGGTCTGTATTTAAAATATATAGGGGAAAAAACAAAATAGACTGTACATCAAAATGTTAATGGTGATTAAAATTTAAGTTATTTTTATTTGTGCTATTTTCTCTATCTTCAATGGACAGGTATTGTTTATAGAACCACAAAAATATACAGTAACATACTAAATGTTTTAAGCTTCCAAAGCATTTTTATACGCACTCTCTCATGTGGGCCTCACAACTATCCTGTGAAGTCAGTAATGAGTATTAACATTCCACATGAGAGAAATGGAGGAGACAGACATACGTTCAACTCAGGCTCTCAGGAAGTTAAATGCAGTCAGCTTACGTGATACAGACAGTGCTGAACAAGTAGCAAATGACAAAACCAGGAACAGAGGAACAAAAATGAATACTGCTTGAATGAAAAGGAAATGTGAAAATTATTGAATATTGAATATTAGAAGAATATTTG
The DNA here is from genome assembly GCF_000164805.1 of Carlito syrichta. Classification (NCBI taxonomy): domain Eukaryota; kingdom Metazoa; phylum Chordata; class Mammalia; order Primates; family Tarsiidae; genus Carlito; species Carlito syrichta. The sequence continues at coordinate 569,318 of NW_007259565.1, read as the reverse complement.
GAATATTTGTAGATTTTAGGGCACGTGTGGCTTTTGACTTTGCTCTGGTTCCCTGTACTGAGTCCTGGTTCTGTTTTATCAGACTCAGAGACAGTGGTTATGTTTGAGTTTGGGACCAGTTTGAGTTTGCTTTTCGATTCTGGCATGGCCTAGCTATTTGACTTAGACAGTTAAATAGGCAAATGGGACCTCCATTTGCCTATTTCTAAAATAAGACAAATACTAGTAGCTACTGTAAGGATTAAATGTGTTAATATGTAAAAGAGCATTGAAAAGTGTATGGGACATAAGGAGGACTCAACACATATTAGCTGCCTGAAGCTAGTCATCCTCATTCCTATGGTATAGGGCTGATATGGATGTTGACAGATTAATCATAGGAAAGACACAGATGTATATCAAATGTATATAGATGTATGCCCCAAAGTACTGATAGCTGTAGATGAGGGAGGCAAAAGAATTATGAAGTTAAATATATGAGAAATTTTGTGCTGATATTATTGGATGATTCAGCTGCCTGATTAAATCCATACTAACCCCTCCCTGACTATTACAAATGTTTGGAATCTGTGTATACACTTAGATTTTCTATCTGATTATACTGTGTTGTAAGGTAAGTAATTGTCCTCAAATTAAGAATGGTGATTTTTGTCATGAAAAGACCTTGACCATGGATCAGGGAATGGTGTGTGCTATGAGGGTTAGTTTGAACTGTCCTACTGAAATAAGTAGACTTGTATGTCTCTGAACCCTGGTAAAGGCATGAATGGTGTTGCTTTGTAAACACTGAGTCCAAAAGGTTTCAGGGCAATCTGTACTAATTGTCAGCATTATATATTGACAACAGTGAGAGGGAGGGTTCACCTCTGGTCTCTGAGAGAGCTCTGCAGGACACTGCTGTTGAGGCTGGTTACATAGCAGGAATGTATCTAAGTGATCGAACAAAATATAAAAAATACCAGCCAAGACTCCATCCCAGAAGCATCCTGAAATACTACTGGTTGAATTTAGATCACCCAGATAAAATGTATGGTGTGATATTTACTGCTTTAATATCCTATTGCTAAATTGTTTTAAGTTCTTCAATTCTCACATAGATAAATTATTGACATCCCAAAATGTCGGGGCAGGAGCCTACAGTAAACCTCTTTTCTCCTCTTATCCATGCTGTAAAACATGTAAAATATTGCTTTGTTATTTTTTTCAGACCCCCTGGTTGTGGAATACAAGACACTGCTGGTACAACTACCCCTATCAGGTAGGGAGGCATTATTGTCTGGGTTTTTATACACACAAAGTATCTTCCTGAGGTCAATTCTGTGGTCTCTGGCAGGTCCCAACAGGTTGGGCAACTGTCTTGCTTTTGCCTCATCTTTGCTGATCAATGCTGTACGTAACCTAGCAAAGATGGTAATTTGTGTGTTCTTAGGAAGTTCAGGATCCAAGCCCAATGGCTCTAGCAGATGGAGTAAGTTTGGAAGGTACATTTGCTAGAGAATAGGATTCATCAGTTCAACAGGCTGATAATTCCTGTTCATAGCAGCCAATCTGCTTCTCATCACTGAGGAAGGTCTGAAGACCTGTTGACAGCACAGGCCGGTCTCAACAGCAGGTGGAAAAACTCAGATGTGGGGCTGGAGCATGCATACTGAGTTCAGTCACTTTGTAGCTTGAGAGCAGCCTCTAAATATGAGGGGGAACCCCCCCCAAAAAGCAACAAAATTATATTTTGAAAGGTGGGTCCCTTGTAGTACACTCGGAATGTGTTCTTCTGGATCATATGGTCAAACAAAGTTTTTATCTAAAAGTTTTGGGAAGGTTTTGCCACAATTTGCAGCAGTAACATCCCGAATTGTAGCAAACAGGTGACAGGCTCTTCTATTGTGACAATGTACCTGCCCTCACTGTGCTGAGTGTTCAGCAGTTTTTGACCAAAACAGCCTGATTCCCATGCCCCACCCTCCCTATTCACCTGATCTCGCCCCAGGTGACTTTTTTTGTTTCCTCGGATGAAAAAGTTCTCAAAGGGAAATGTGTTGCTGATGTGGAAGAGGTGAAACAAAAAAATGGCAGAAGCACTAAAAGGCATCAAAACTGACGAGTTCAGAAATGGTTTTGAGCAATGGAAAAAGCATCTCGATAGATGTATTGCATCAGATGGAAAGCACTTTGAAAGTGACTGATGTTTGGACATGTAAGAGTAAACACAATTTTTTTTATAAGTAAATTCCAGTGTTTTGGGGGTCCCCCGTATGTAAATCAAGCACTATTTTCTTGAGTATAGAAAAATGTGCTCATACCATTACATGTGGATAGATTATCCCTGCATCTAAAAAATAAGTATCAATAAGCCGGGCTCAGTGGCTCAGCCTGTAATCCCGCACCTTTGGGAGGCTGAGGTGAGTGGATTGCCTGAGCCCGCAAGTTCGAGACCCGCCTGGGCAGCAAGACCTCATCTCTACAATAAATAAAAAAAAAAT